>NW_027211065.1:120000-130000 GCF_029030835.1 Brachyistius frenatus
CAGATATCTTTGTTCTTCAGATATCTTTGTTTATCAGATATCTTTGTTCATCAGGTACCTTTGTTCATCAGATATCTTTGTTCATTAGGTATCTTTGTTCACCAGATATCTTTGTTCTTCAGATATCTTTGTACATCAGATATCTTTGCTCATCAGATATCTTTGTTCATCACATCTTAGTTCATCAGATATCTTTGTTCATCACATCTTAGTTCATCAGATATCTTAGTTCATCAGATATCTTTGTTCATCAGGTATCTTTGTTCTTCAGATATCTTTGTTCATCAGATATCTTAGTTCATCAGATATATTTGTTCATCACATATCTTTGTTCATCAGATATCTTTGTTCATCAGATATATTTGTACATCAGATATCTTTGTTCATCAGATATCTTAGTTCATCAGATATCTTTGTTCATCAGATATCTTTGTTCATCAGATATCTTTGTTCATCACATCTTAGTTCATCAGATATCTTAGTTCATCAGATATCTTAGTTCATCAGATATCTTTGTACATCAGATATCTTAGTTCATCAGATATCTTAGTTCATCAGATATCTTTGTTCATCAGACATCTTTGTTCATCAGACATCTTAATTCATCAGATATCTTGGTTCATCAGATATCTTAGTTCATCAGATATCTTAGTTCATCAGATATCTTTGTACATCAGATATCTTAGTTCATCAGATATATTTGTTCATCACATCTTAGTTCATCAGATATCTTAGTTCATCAGATATATTTGTTCATCAGATATATTTGTACATCAGATATATTTGTTCATCAGATATCTTTGTTCATTAGATATCTTTGTTCATCAGATATCTTTGTTCATCACATATCTTTGTTCATCACATATCTTTGTTCATCAGATATCTTTGTTCATCAGATATCTTTGTTCATCAGATATATTTGTTCATCAGATATATTTGTTCATCAGATATCTTATTTCATCAGATATCTTTGTTCATCACATATCTTAGTTCATCAGATATCTTTGTTCATCAGACATCTTTGTTCATCAGATATCTTTGTTCATCAGATATCTTTCTTTATCAGATATCTTTGTTCATCAGATATCTTTGTTCATCAGATATCTTTGTTCATCAGATATCTTTCTTTATCAGATATCTTTGTTCATCAGATATCTTTGTTCATCAGATATCTTTGTTCCAACCAGACTGAGCTAGCTGATCAGTTTAGTGTTTCTATTTTTCTGTATTTATTCAGTTGGAGACTAGAAATCCTCTCTGTTGCTAGGTGGTTGCTAAGGGTCCGACTGCTTCCTGGAGTAGTAAACATTATGTACGTTACATAAGAGTCTACTGATTCTCCAGTTGTTAGTCAAACCCCATGTGTTGCCATGGAAACAAAAATCGCACCAACAAATAGTTTTATATTTTGACAGTGAATTGCTCCACAATATGAAAACATTTAAATGACATACTTTATGTGGATAGTAACTTGTTGCATAATCGCTATATTGCTAAATTACTATTTCCTGTTTCCAGTGTGTCTGCCGATGTATCAACTGAATCATATTTAAAAAGCTGATGATCCTCAGGTAAGTCCAGCAGATTTCTTTGTGAATTTATGGACATTATTCTGGTTGGACACCAGAGTTAATGATGTCCTCGGGACGTGTCCCCCTGGATGACATGAATACATGTTTGATGTCTGGGGGCTCATACAGGTATGAAAGTTATCACTCTGAGAAAGAGGATGATTCTTGAGTGCAATTCACCTCAACTCCGTCTGCTGCCCCCCCGGGGAGACCACTGTCTTCCTCTTTAGTCTTTGTCTGGCTGAATCTCCGTGCCTAAGCCTCTAATATCACCCTGGTTAAAATGCCGCCCTGAATGATGAGTTAAATTTCAGAGGAGCATAATGAAGATTTTAATTCCCTACCTCCCCCCTGTGAAGTTAATCCCCTCTAAACGGGGTGTTAGTCAAAGTATTTTAGGATCTTAGAGACATCTTAGAGACATTTTACACATATCTTAATAACTGGACAAAGAAAACTCAAATGATCTACATGGTTCACCTAAAATGGGTAAACGGACCTAATTTACAGCAGCAGTTATCTCCGTTAACTGTTGGTTCAGTTTAAAAGCTTCACCGCGGTTTCCTAATGAGTCCGTGGTGTTAATGAAGGAGACACCCAGCAGATAACCGTCACCATTAATCACCGAGACGAGACGCACAGCAGCCGGTTGTTGTTGATGCATATTTGCAACACAAAGTCATGAGTAGAGATCTCGTGCGAGTACAACACTCAATAATGTGTATTTCTATTGCTTTAATTTGATAAAGTCAGCAATATAATCCACAATGTTTTATTCTGGGTAACTCAATGTCTTATTGTCTGATTTCAGTGAAAACACTTTCTTGCAAATGTTTCACAATAAAAGCCTTGTTCAGAAATGAAGGGTTTCTGTCTACTGAAACACTGCAGGGCTTTTAATTTGAAATGGAAACAGGAAGTGTTGAGTTTGTTTGGCACGTGAGGCGGATCAAAACGAGGCTTCGAGTTGATGTCGTGAATCAATCAGTACACTTTAAATGTCAATATCACAACTCTGACCAGTCATTTGGCATTTATTGGATGTCTTGCTATTGAGATGATTGAATCTTCAAGAACTTAAAAAATGTAAATGAATTTTAACCGGATCAAGAGAACTGTGAATATTTTATTTCCTCACTTGGAGAGAAAAAGGGTCATTTCTCTCATCATCTTTTCTATCTGTGTACAAAAAGTATAGATTGAAATGTTGTGAATGAAGTAAACGTATTAGTACAGTAATCATGGCTCTCTCTGCACTTTACCAGAAAACAGAATGTTTCCATGAATCCTTTTGACAGGTACAGTATGTCCTGATGAAGACATCGAATACAGTCGAGAAAATAAATGTTCCAGCATGCTGATTTTTACTTTCAGTCAAACTGAAAACAAAATAAAATGATGAATGTAAACATCATTTTGTGCCGTTATTTCACATTAAAGTCTTTGGTGAGGTCACTTGTTTTTCCCCCCAAAAGGGGGCGGGGCCTGCTTAGAGCCAACGTTCCCGGATGTGCCGGTCTGACTTGTAGTTGGCTCTCGGCTGTAGAAGTAATGCTAAGCTACTGTTAGCTGTGTCGTTAGCTTGTTTGTAGTTTTTTCTTTACAGACCTGCTGCAGCTAATTACAAAAATAAAGACAAATTTAGACATTTGTTTGTTTGTTTGTTTGTTTGGCTCAATTTTGAAATGATTACATAATCAATAATATGAAACAATTTTGATAAATTACAAGAAATACATTTCAAAAAGTCATTTTAGTTTGCTTATAAAATACTAAAGAGAACAGATTTGTTTGGCTGTGTGGCCTTCTGCAGATGAGACAGCTGCATCTCTGAACAGCACCAAGCGGCCCTGACTCAGACCCAGAGTGGTGCAGAACCTGCAGGTCCTTGTCTTTGTCCCTGAGGACGTCCTTGTTAAAACACTTCACGCAACGTGACAGAAATCATTTGTTCGGCGCGGCAGTGGAAGAGCTGCGTACTGTAAACCAGCCTGTGTGTGTGTGAACGCTGGTAATCTGTGCAGAGAGGAGAAACCAAATGTCACAGATTATGAATGGATTAGTGTGTCCGACACTGGCAGGAAAAAGTATTACAGCTGGAAACACGATGAGCATCACGGGACCGGAGTGGAAACAGGAGCTCCGCTTTGTAAATGATGACATCACCTTGTCTGCATGAGCTCAGAGACGCACACATCCAAACATACTGCGGGCATGTGTGCGCTGGAGTTATTTGCCTCTGATTAAATCCAACGAGCTCGACTGAATGATTACCTGCGTGTACATGCGTGTGCATTAATGCATGTGATTGCTATAATTGGATAAGTATGTGTTTGCGGTCCAGACACCTGCGTGGCGACCCGCCTGATAGCAGCACCTGAATATTTCAGCAGCGCTCTCCTCCGCCTGCAGGTGTGCTGCGTGTCCAGACTGCAGGAGGAGAAGCCATTCGTTTAAAACTAATCATGAATGTTACATGAAGATCAAACACAGAGCACCTGAACGCAGCCCGGTTTTCATCATAGACGACAAAACAGGAGGAATAAATGTGTTAACTGAGTGTGACCTTTGACCTGGACCCTGTTGAAGTGCAGGAAAGCACTTCCTGTCATGCTTTACTGGGATTTGTTGACTACGTACGGTACATCTCCAACTGGTGTTATTATAAAGAGCTGACTCAGCAGTTCCTGTTGGCGATGTACTCATGCATGTCGGGCTGCACACTGACAGTCGATGAGAGGAACCATCAGTCAGGTCTAGATTACACTGTGACATCAGCGTCAGCAGTGCTGCAGGCAGAGTGGGAGGTTTGTGACTGATCCTCCTGGCTGAACAATAATCAATATACCATTTTTTTCTATTTAGGTGGATTGCTATATTTTGGGGATATTTTCTTCTTGGGAACGTCCTCGAGAGGACTCTTTTTGTCTTTGCTTGTTTTGTTTTTTATTGATTTTGACCTTCTCTTTCTTTGTAGTTGAAAAAAGAGACTTCTTTTTCTTTTACAAGAACTGTGCATCTGCTGTAAATTTCCTCAACGTTTCTTTGAGGAACTGAAGGATGTTTAAACACCAAAAGGAATAGTACTGGTTCAGTAGGAGGGTCAAAGTATATTGGTTGTAGTTGTGTTTTTATCATGTTGCATACACATTGCTGTTATTATCTATGAACATTTAGGGTTTACACACTTCATGCTGGCTCATCATCCTTTGTGGATAAAATGGAAAACAGAAATGTGGAGCGTATCATCATTTCTCTTTGAAGGTGCTCCATCTGTACGTTCTTCCTTGAAAAAGCAACAGAAGAGCGAACCAGAACACGTGACTGTGCCAAAGTCCAAATGTATGTTTTAGTTCAAAATAAATACTGTACAGTAAGAAGAAATATAATCCAGTAGGTGAACGTAAATTTTCTTATTCCTATTGATGAGGAAATCAAGTCATATTTAGACTATTTAGAAATCTGTTACTAAGATTGTTATTAAAAAAAACAAAAACTTCCACGGTCAGTTAACTGAATGAAGTTTCAAGTTGTTTTATGAGTTTTGCGAATGTAAATTCAGATTTAATTATTTTGATTTCAAGTCAAAACACCTGAAGATAGAAGAAGTCATGTTGGTGAGTTCTGAAGTGATCTGCAATCAAATAAAACTGGACATTTAAAGTTTAGAATTAAGTTCAATGAATTTCAAGAATTAACTTGAAAATCAACAAAACTGAGAAAAAGAGAGAAAGAATGAATTCTTCAGTGCAGTGTTAAAGGTGAGAAGGGAAATAAATACATTTACATTTTCCTAAAGGACTCTTCAATATTAATTCCCTGTCCAAACACTTTCATCAGCTATAACACAAACATAACAATCGGGCTTTCGCACCATCGGTGCTCGGGCCCTAATAATGAGAGCTGCAGAAGTGTTGTGTTCTCGTCCTCCCGGACTGACCGGCATCGTCGGAGTCCAGAGGGAGAGCAGCGGCCGACACTCCTCCGATAACTTCACCCGATTTATGGCTTTATTCTGCTGCAGGGGAACCGCCTGAAAACACGAAGCTCCATCACACTGGTGCTTCATCCACTCAGTCAGGGGAGGCAGCTTGGTGGTTGATGTATGTGTGTGTCTGTCAGTGAGTGAGTGAGTGAGTGAGTGAGTGAGTGAGTGAGTGAGTGAGTGAGCGAGCGAGTGAGGGAGGGAGGGAGAGAGAGAGAGAGAGAGAGAGAGAGAGAGAGGGAGGGAGGGAGGGAGAGAGAGAGAGAGAGAGGGGGGAGGGAGGGAGGGAGGGAGGGAGGGAGAGAGAGAGAGAGAGAGAGAGAGAGAGAGAGAGAGAGAGTGAGTGAGTGAGTGAAATATCCAACCAGTAAAAATGTTACTTTTGTGACACTGAACCTGCCTGAATGCTGACCATTACAGCTGCATTTCTAAACTACACACACACACACACACACACACACACACACACACACACACACACACACACACACACACACACACACACACACACACACACACACACACACACACACACACAGAGCAAATTTTGTATTTCCACAAGCCTATATGTGCTGCCATCTCCTGCTTTTAAGTTCATAATCATAAACCCAAACATAAGCCGCCTATTGACTCCAGTGCAGCCGGCTCACTTCTGAAATCCTATTCATGTTATCCATTTGTTTGTTTCTCTCACACACACACACACACACACACACACACACACACACACACACACACACACACACACACACACACACACACACACACACACACACACACACACACACACACACACACACACACACAATGAGGAGGGGATTGGACCTGAGCTTAGATTGAGAACATTAGTGCAGTGAGAGCGGCCCGGCAGCTGCCAGCGTGGATTGAGAGAATTTCATGAGCTTGGCAGAGAACAGCTCGGCTCCCCTTCATCATTGTAATCCAGCGCAGCCTCACCAGTAGATTACCTATTCATCCTGCCTGCAGCCTGGTGGGACCTGAGCCCGACGAAGAGGACCGCGGGGCAGAGAGCCATCACAGAGGAAGAGAGCCATCACAGAGGAAGAGAGCCATCACAGAGGCACAGGGGAGCAGCTGATCTATTTTTCATGAAATTAAAGTCATTTTATTGTATTACTGTTGGTTTTTATTGTAAAAGTATTCTATCTCACAATCCACTGTAAAAAAAACAAAAAAAAACGAAGCAAAGTTTCAGGCAACAATCTGCAGTAGAGATTTGAGTTAATGTAGCTTAATTTCTTTAGTTTGGACATTTAAGTTCATCCAACTTGAAACCTTTTTTTCCTTCGAGAGATTTCTAGTTTTTAGGAACATTATTTTAAATGATCTCAGCTCAGAGTCGAACTCATGTTAATCTACAGAGTGAAAATAACTGATCTGTTGCTGTATCCACAAGCTTGGACTTATTTTATCATTTTATTTTTTTTTAAACGGTATTTCATCATTTAGTGCACTGTAACGCACTGCAACACTGTAACGCACTGCAACACTCTGTAACACATTACAATACTGTGTAACACTGTAACGCACTGCAACACTGTGTAACACTGTATGGGGGGGGGGGGGGGGGGGGGGGGGGGGGGGGGGGGGGGGGGGGGGGGGGGGGGGGGGGGGGGGGGGGGGGGGGGGGGGGGGGGGGGGGGGGGGGGGGGGGGGGGGGGGGGGGGGGGGGGGGGGGGGGGGGGGGGGGGGGGGGGGGGGGGGGGGGGGGGGGGGGGGGGGGGGGGGGGGGGGGGGGGGGGGGGGGGGCGCTGCAACACTGTGTAACACTGTAACATGCTGCAACACTGTAACACACTGCAACACTCTGTAACACACTGCAACACTGTGTAACACTGTAATGCGCTGCAACACTGTAACACACTGCAACACTGTAACGCGCTGCAACACTGTAACACACTGCAACACTCTGTAACACTGTAACGCACTGCAACACTCTGTAACACAATGCAACACTCTGTAACACACTGCAATACTCTGTAACACTGCAACACTGTGTAACACTGTAACGCACTGCAACACTGCAACACACTGCAATACTCTGCAACACTGTAACACACTGCAACACTATGTAACACTGTAACACACTGTAACGCGCTGCAACACTAACACTGCAACACACTGTAACACACTGCAACACTCTGTAACACTAACGCACTGCAACACTCTGTAACACTGTAACACACTGTAACGCGCTGCAATACTGTAACACGCTGCAACACTGTAACACACTGCAATACTCTGTAACACTGTAACGCGCTGCAACACTGTGTAACACTGTAACACACTGCAACACTATGTAACACTGCAACACTAACACATTGCAACATTCTGTAAAACTGTAACACACTGTAACACTCTGCATCACTCTGTAACACACTGCAACACTGTAACACTCCAACACACTGCAATACTCTGTAACACTGTAACACTGCAACACTCTGTAACACTGTAACGCGCTGCAACACTGTAACACACTGCAACACACTGCAACACTGTAACACACTGCAACACTCTGTAACACTGTAACGCACTGCAACACTCTGCAAAACTCTGTAACACTGTAACACACTGCAACACTCTGTAACACTGTAACGCGCTGCAACACTGAAACACACTGTAACACTGCAACACTCTGTAACACTAACACTCTGTAACACTAACACTCTGTAACACTAACACACTGTAACGCGCTGCAACACTGTAACGCGCTGCAACACTGTAATGCACTGCAACACTCTTAACACTAACACACTGTAACGCGCTGCAACACTGTAACGCACTGCAACACTCTAACACTAACACACTGTAACGCGCTGCAATACTGTAACACACTGCAACACTCTGTAACACTGTAACACACTGCAACACTCTGCAAAACTCTGTAACACTGTAACACACTGCAACACTCTGTAACACTGTAACGCGCTGCAACACTGAAACACACTGTAACACTGCAACACTCTGTAACACTAACACTCTGTAAACACACTGTAACACTAACACACTGCAACACACTGCAACACTCTGTAACACACTGCAACACTTTAACACTCTGTAACACACTGCAAAACTGTCACACTGTAACACACTGCAACACTCTGTAACACTAACAGTCTGTAACACTCTGCAGGGCACTAACAGAGGCTGCAGAGGGCAGATGGGACATTTAGAGAATCACTGCAGGTCCCAGTGTGTGTGTGTCTGTGTGTGTGTCTGTGCGTGTGTGTGTGTGTGTGTGTGTGTGTGTGTGTGTGTGTGTGTGTGTGTGTGTGTGTGTGTGTGTGTGTGTGTGTGTGTGTGTGTGTGTGTGTGTGTGTGTGTGCTATTTGACAAAGTTGACGATCAGCCAGCTTCATGAACTTTGTTAACATCTGCTGATAAAAATCTGAATATTGTTTTTATGAAGACAAATTACATCCAATAAGTGTCACATGATCAATCTGACCACATTTATGTGTTCTCTCATCGTGAGAAGAGTGTTTTTCAATGAGTTCGTCACAGAAGGATGACACAACTATTATTCTATGAAATACTTGCTTTTTAAAAATAAACATGGATGCAGTCACACTTCAGTTCAAGACATCAGAGATTTCCACAAACTGGACGTCAGTTGTTTTTGCTGCCTTTTTAGAAAATGCTTGTTATTCCAGCAGACGCAGCACGGCGGCTGTCAGCAGCTCCAGAAGCAGCTCAGCGCTCCACTCATGGAAAATACCTACGTGGTCTATTTTTTATAGAAGACAGTGTCAAACAACGTCCAGCTGCACAGAGCAGGAAGTGAGACAGAGGAGCGTCAAAATAAAACGCCCTGTGCATGCCGAATATCATATCTCCATAACAACATCTCAACTCTGGTTTTCATGTAGACGAAGACTACAACAACTAAAACACAGTAAAGAGTATTAACCCTGTCTGAAGGCTACAGCACAACAAAAATAACAACAATACACACAACACGAACAAAAAGGAAACTATTTATCAACGTTTAACCACGAGAAGCTCAAAAATCTAGGAAACATGACCAAATCAGGAAGTCAACTCCATCTGGCTGATAAAACCTCTGCAGCTCTCCGGTGAGCTCCGACGCACTGAGAAGGGGACATGAAGTCTCAGGACTTTGCTGCTGAAGCTGTGATCAATTTGTCCTCACGGCACGTTACACCGAAGACAAACACACATTATTCAGATGTGTGAGAGAAAGACGTGACTGTTGAGAGACAGACATGAAAAGAGAGAAGTTTTAAAACTATAAAGTTGTATCGTGTGAATCATAACAACATGACACAAAGTGTCTGAGCTCCTCAGAAAGGTAACGGGGACGTCTCCGGTACTCAGATGTGATTTAGGGTGAAGTCTGGTCAGACCTGGTAAAAACACCAACGTCTCTGGAACACTTCCATCTCGGTGTGAAAGATTCAGC
>NW_027211066.1:0-131877 GCF_029030835.1 Brachyistius frenatus
CACACACACACACACACACACACACACACTTCACACACACACACACACACACACACACACACACACACACACAACCACACACACACACACACACACACACACACACACACACACACACACACACACACACACACACACACACACACACACACACACACACACACACACACACACACACACACACACACACACACACACACACACACACACACACACACACACACACACACACACACACACACACACACACACACACACACACACACACACACACACACACACACACACACACACACACACACACACACACACACACACACACACACACACACACACACACACACACACACACACACACACACACACACACACACACACACACACACACACACACACACACACACACACACACACACACACACACACACACACACACACACACACACACACACACACACACACACACACACACACACACACACACACACACACACACACACACACACACACACACACACACAACCTTCACACACACACACACACACACACACACAAAGGTCCTGTGTGTGAAGAGTAAGAACCTGGTCGGCGTCACTCTGACCAACTGTGGCATCACCGACCTGGTGCTCAGGGACTGTCCCAAGATGATGTTCATCCACGGTAACAGACCTGTCCCCGTCAGACAGAGACAGCTGTGTGTACGGTCATACATGAATACGTGTGCTCTGCTTCAGTTGTCCTGTGACGTGTCCTCCTGTCCCTGCAGCCACCAGATGTCGAGTGCTGAAGCAGCTGCGAGTGGACAGCGCCCCTATCGTGAACCGCTTTGACTACGCTCAGTGTAAGAAGCTGGACATGGAGCAGGTCCTGGATCAGATTCTGAGGATGCCTCCTGAGAGGAACCGCATCATCTACATGCGCCCGATGCACCAGGTCGGTCCTCTGTGATGCCATCTGTGTTCCTACCAACCGTATCCTGTATGTGGGCTGAGCAGAAACTCTACTGAGCATGTGCAGGAGACAGTGAGGGTTAAACACTGGATTCATAGATCATGACCTACAACATACTACACACACGTGACTGTCTGCTGCAGACGTCATGTCCACCAATCAGAGGCGTCCCTGTGTGGGACAGCTGATCCAACACACGAGAACATGGGGGTCACCTTAATACACCTGTAGGGTCAACAAAGTCATGTGATCAGCATCAACCATCATTGTGTGTGTGTGTGTGTGTGTGTGTGTGTGTGTGTGTGTGTGTGTGTGTGTGTGTGTGAGAGTCTACAGGTGATCGAAAAACCAGATGTTCAATGAATGTGTCCTCATGAGGACTGTGTCCCCGTGTCTGTCCTCCTGAGGACTGTGTCCCTGTGTCCCCAGATTGACTCGGTGGCGTTGGAGCGCCGTCTCTTCCAGGGTCCATATCCGTATCATATCTCTGTCGTACACGAGTTCAGCAACCCTCCAAATATTCGCAACAAAGTTCGCATCCGCAGCTGGATGGACACCATCGCTAACATCAGCCAGTGAGTGGACACAACACGCAAGAAGCAACACGCAACACGCAACATGCACACAACCACCAACGCAACATGCTGAGGGGGTTGTTTGGTTGTTTGTGTCTCAGAGAGTTGATCAAGTACGAGTTCTTCCCAGAAGCCACCAGGACGGAGGAGGATGTGAGGAAGTATCCCAGATACCCCTGGGGGAGGGACATCTACACTCTGGAGGGTAATGTAGACACACACACACACAGTCACACACACACACACACACTACAGTCGCACACAAACACAATCGCACAAACAGTCACACACAGACGCACACACACAAACAGTCACACACAGTCTCACACACACAGTCACACACATTCACACACATGCTGCTGCCCTACAGTTCTCCTCCATCCTTCCCTGCTGTGTCCCAGGTGTGGTGGATGGCGCCCCCTACAGCATGGTGACAGACTTCCCCTGGCTGCGGACTCTGAGAGCTGCGGACCCCAACAGCTACGCCCGCTACGACTTTGAGGACGATGAGAGCAGTGAGTGTGAGCGGTTTCTGCTCTCTAACTGCACTGCTGCTGCACGGCTGCATCCGGCTGTCCTCTAACACGTCTTCTCTCCGTCTCTCGTTAGCCACCATCTACGCCCCGCGGCGCAAAGGACAGCTGTCAGCGGACATCTGCATGGAGACCATCGGGGAGGAGATCTCAGAGCGCCGGCAGAGCAGGAGAGGAGTGTTCCAGAGGGTGGTGGTTCTGTTCCTGCATCACTGTGACACGCCGGGAGAGCCTGTGGACGACGACTACATCTAGCAGAGACACCTCCGGGTGGATCGGACCGCTCTGAACTGGACCGGACCGCGCTCTGAACCGGACCAGACCGCTCTAATCCGGACCAGACCGCTCTGAACTGGACCGGACCGCTCTGAACCGGACCGCTCTGAACCGGACCGGACCTCGCTCTCAACCGGACCGGACCTCGCTCTGAACTGGACCAGACCGCTCTGAACCGGACGTCTCGCTGTGCAGGCTGCAGGTCAGCCTGGAACATGCCCACTGGGGGGCGCTAGGAAACCTCACCTGGATAGCTGGGGTGGACTTCTGCAGTGTGGCCTCGAGAGAACTTCACCGAGAAGGAATGACTCCACCCACCTGTCTATCCACCCACCTCCCTGTCTCCGTCTCCTCCCACCTCCCTGTCTCTTTCTCCACCCACCTCTCTGTCTCTGTCTCCACCCACCTCCCTGTCTCTGTCTCCACCCACCTCCCTGTCTCTGTCTCCACCCACCTCTCTGTCTCCACCCACCTCCCTGTCTCTTTCTCCACCCACCTCCCTGTCTCCATCTCCTCCCACTTCCCTGTCTCCGTCTCCACCCACCTCCCTGTCTCCGTCTCCACCCACCTCCGTCTCTTTCTCCCCCCCACCTCTCTCTCTGTCTCCACCCACCTCCCTGTCTCTGTCTCCTCCCATCTCCCTGTCTCCGTCTTCACCCACCTCCCTGTCTCTGTCTCTGTTCCCCCCACCCCTCCCCAGCAGCTCGATAAGGAAAGCCCCACCCCTCAATTGATGGATCTTCATCAATGATGTAGTGACCTCCATCAGCTGCTCTGCTCCAGCCGATCTGCTCTGACTCCGTTCTTTTGATTGGATCGTTCCCGTTGGGTTCATGTGGGTTCTCCGAGTGTATCCGAGGGTCTGCGGCAGTCCGTCCTCCTGGACATCAGAGACTCACGGAGCTGATTCTGACTCAGCAGACTCAGGCAGGACCGTTGTTCCTGTATAAGGACGGTCCGTCTCCTGGTTCTGTCGGTGGCCCGGTGGGTTCTGGAGGACTGAGATCGCTCACAGTGGACGTTGGTGATGAATGAACTTTCTGAATGTTTGTATGTTTGTACTGACACGAGTAAAAGAGGAGAGTTCTGTTCCTTCCTTGTTCTTTCTGTTCACCGCCCGATGCAGACTACATACTGCTTCTTCTTTAATGTGCTCAACAGCTTCTTATATTGTTCACCAAGTCCCATCTTCACGCACACACATACTCACACACATACTCACACACACATACTCACACACACATACTCACACACATACTCACACACATACTCACACACATACACACACACACATACTCACACACATACACACACACATACTCACACACATACTCACACACATACACACACACATACTCACACACATACACACACACATACTCACACACATACTCACACGCATACTCACACGCATACTCACACACATACTCACACATACACACATACTCACACATACACGTACTCACACACATACACACACGCATACTCACACGCATACTCACACACATACTCACACACATACTCACACACATACTCACACATACACACATACTCACATACACGTACTCACACACATACTCACACATACACACATACTCACACATACACGTACTCACACACATACTCACACATACACATACTCACACACACACATACTCACACACTCATACTCACACATTCACACATACACACATACTCACATACACATACTCACACGCATACTCACACACATACTCACATACTCACACATACACGTACTCACACACATACTCACACATACACACATACTCACAAATACACGTACTCACACACATACTCACACATACACATACTCACACACACACATACTCACACATACACATACTCACACACACACATACTCACACATACTCACACTCATACTCACACATTCACACATACACATACTCACATACTCACACATACACATACTCACATACTCACACATACTCACACGCATACTCACACACACATACTCACACATACTCACATATACATGTACTCACACACATACTCACACATACACACATACTCACACATACACATACTCACACACTCACATACTCACACATACACATACTCACACATACACACATACTCACACATACACGTACTCACACACATACACATACACATACTCACACACACACATACTCACACACACATACTCACACACACATACACACATACTCACACATACACACATACTCACACATACTCACACATACACACACTCATACTCACACATTCACACATACACATACTCACACACTCACATACACATACTCACACACACATACTCACACGCATACTCACACATACTCACACATACACACATACTCACACATACACGTACTCACACACATACTCACACATACACATACTCACATACTCACGCATATACTCACACGCATACTCACACACATACTCACACACATTCTCACACACATACTCGCACACATACTCACACTTATGCACGGTGGTTGATGTCAGCAACACGTCTCTATAAAGTTGTTCCAGGATCATGTTCACCACTGAGCTGCATCAACTCTTCTTTTAACAACACTCTGGAAACGTTGGGGAACTGAGGAGACCAGTTTCTGGAGTTTTGAAAGTGAAATGTGGTCCCATTCTTGCCTGATAGATGATTTCAGCTGCTCAAGAGTTCAGGGTCTCCTTTGTTGCATTGGTCATGTCCTGATGCTCCAGATGTTTTCAATGATTGACAGGTCTGGACTGCAGGAGGCCAGTTTATCAGCGGACTCTTCTACTAGAGAACCATGCTGTTGGAATACGTGCAGAATGTGGTTGGACGTTGTTCTGCTGAAATAAACAAGACCTTCCCTGAAAGAGACGTTGTCTGGATGGCAGCATATGTTGCTCCAAAACCTGAATATATCATTCAGCATTAATGCTTCCTTCCAGCAGCGCTGGCTGATGTACGGCATATTCATATTTTGGATGAATATATATCTCGAAATTTTCTGCGATGTCAGTTGAACATTCATTTGTAATTCAAAGCTTCGTGTGAACAGCCAGAAGCACTTTGTTTCATTTTGATTACAACCCATTTTATTCAAAGACTTCCTTGTTTCAGAATATAAAGCTGCAAAACATTTAAATGAAGAATAATATTAATAACTGGCTATTTAAGTTGAAAAGAAACATCTTTCTCTCGGAAGGATCCTGGTTTGTTTCAACACTTCACTTTCTCTGTTCTTCTGACAGGAGTTAATTAGTTCAGACCCACTCAGCTCTGCTTCTGTTGGACATGTCCCCAAGACATCTGGACATCAGGACATGATGGTCCTTCAGCGATCTCTGTCTCCTTGGTAACGGTCTAATGTCCCCCCTCCTCTGCCCTGCAGGACATACCAGATATGCACCCACCGGCCACTTTGTTAGGTACACCTGTTCAACTGCTCGTTAACGGCAATATGTAATGAGCCAATCACATGGCAGCAGCTCAATGCATTGAGGCATGTAGACACGGTGAAGATGAGCTGCTGAAGTTCAAACGGAGCATCAGAACAGGAAGAAAGGTGATTTCAGTGATTTGAAGGTGGCAGGTTGTTGGAGCCAGACGGGCTGGTCTGAATATTCACTAACTGATGATCTACTGATGAACAACCATCTCTAGCTTTACACAGAACGGTCCGACAAAGAGAACATATCCAGTGAGCTGCAGTTCTCTGATGCCTCGTTGATGCCAGAGGTCAGAGGTCAGAGGAGGTCAGCCAGACTGGTTGGAGATGATAGAAGGAAACAGTAACTCCAATAAGCACTCGTTCCAACCGAGAAGATCTGAACAACACCTGGAAGCTTGAAGCAGACGGACTGCAGCAGCAGAAGACCACCGGATCCTCCTGTCAGCTAACAACAGCAAACTGAGGCTGGATTCACACCGGCTCATTGGACAGGAGAAGATCAGAGTAACACCTCCGTCTGATGAGTCTGGATTTCTGCTGCCACATTCAGGTGGTCGGCAGAGTTTGGTGTCAACGACATGAAAGTGTGGATCCATCCTGCCTGGTATCAGCGGTACGGCCTCCACGGTCACCACATCTCCATCTAATGGAAGCTTTGGGATGTGGTGCAACGGGAGATTCACATCACGGATGTGCAGCTGATAGATCTGCAGCACCTGTGATGTCATCATGTGAATATGGAGCGAAACCTCTGAGGAATGTTTCCAGCAGCTCGTTGAATCTACGACACCAAGAATTAAGAATTAAAGCAGTTCTGAAGGCAAAAGGGTCCAACGGTACCAGCAAGGTGTACCTAATAAAGTGGCTGGTGAGCGTATATATGTATGAATGTCTGTGGGACAGACTGCCGCCTGCGGAGGGCAGCAGTGAGCTCTGCCGCATGCCTAAAATTAATGGGACGAAGTAGTAGAACCGGAAGCAAGGAGCGGCAGCTGTCTTCTGGTTGGCGAAGAGCAGACCAATGGGAAGCTGACAGAAGACTGTCGCGTGCTCGAGCGCGTGTGTCAGAATGGTTGGTAAAGTTTCCGTGTCGCTGCTTCTTCTTCTCGGCTTGTTTCTCCATGAAGTCGCCGACGCCCAGAAGAAGAAAGAGGTAAACTTCCCGCCAACAAAGTTCACGAACTTCAGCCGTACTTTCTGGGACTTTTTCCGAGTTGTGTGTCGTAAGATTGTTGCTTGCGGCAGCTAGCAGACGCTAACACACCGGTAGGCATTGTAGTCATGGGAACTAGTTAACCTGATGATTGTCAACAGGTTACACTGGTTTAACTAATTTACCTCTGCTAACGTACTATTACAACTAACCTTCTGTTAACCTTCAGTAAACCTTTGCTGTGTTCCAGATGCCATACAACATACATGTCGTACAACATAAATGACATACCACATACCTGACAGGAAATGACCTCATCATGTGAACACGTCACCCTCCAAAATATCTGCAGCTTTAATTATTTTACCCAGAAATCAGTGTGTTTTTGTGTCCTCTGTTTAACACTCAGTAAACACATTGATTCTTCTGTCCAGCAGCAGCAGTGGAAAAGAGACAAGTGTTCAGGAACAGCTGCAGCTTCCTCACATGCTTTTAATTTGAAAATCCTTTATGTTGGTAGCCCCCCCCCCCATTCGCCAAGATGGCGTTTAGGGTGGAAAGTGTCTAGAGTTTCACACTTCTTCTTTGGAGTGATCTGAGTGCTTCATCCTGGTACTGTTAGAACATCTGGAACACAAGCAGAACATCTGGAACACAAGTAGAACATCATCTGGAACACAGGCAGAACATCTGGAACACAAGCAGAACATCTGGAACACAAGTACAACATCTGGAACACAAGCAGAACATCTGGAACACAAGTAGAACATCATCTGGAACACAGGTAGAACATCTGGAACACAGGCAGAACATAATCTGGAACACAGGCAGAACATCTGGAACACAAGCAGAACATCTGGAACACAGGCAGAACATAATCTGGAACACGGGTAGAACATCTGGAACACAGGTAGAACATCATCTGGAACACAGGTATAACATCTGGAACACAAGTAGAACATCTGAAACATAGGTAGAACATCTGGAACACAAGCAGAACATCTGGAACACAAGTACAACATCTGGAACACAGGTAGAACATCTGGAACACACCGATCCAGGTGACCATATTTGGACGAGCTGGGGGAGGAGCCAGCGGTGGATCTGATCGGAAACCTGACGATACTACGTCCCGCCCACCGATAGCTGTAACCTGACTGCACCACAGGCCTGTCAATCAAACAGACACGCCCCTAAAAACAGGTGTTCTTGAATCTTCTTTTCTAATGAATGAGGGATTATTTTCAGATGGACCTCCAGAAAACTAATAAGAAGGAGTGACTTTAGCTAACAACACCGAGATAACTGATGGACACATTTTATTCACTTTGGATTTGATGAGAGAAGTTGAATGGGAGTCTATGGAGCCGGAGGCTTTTTGGAGCCGACCTCTAGTGGCACTCGCTGGTATTGCAGCTGAAGACACTTCTGCATCGGAACCATTTTACAGACCTGAAGCTACGAACTCTTTGATAAACAGTCTGTGGTCCAGACCCTGCTCTCACTGGTGTACTTCCTGTGTGTTCAGACCGTGCTGTCGGAGAAGGTCTCCCAGATGATGGACTGGGCCTCCAAGCGTTCCGTCATCAGAATGAATGGAGATAAGTTCCGGCGGTTCGTGAAGGCTCCTCCCAGGAACTACTCGGTGGTCATCATGTTCACGGCGCTGCAGCCTCAGAGACAGTGCGGGGTGTGCAGGTGAGAGATGGTAACCATGGAAACACCTGCTGCTGCTGATTCTAAGTGATCAGCTGTATCTTCTGTTTGCAGACAAGCTGATGAGGAGTTCCAAGTTCTGGCGAACTCCTGGCGCTACTCCTCCGCCTTCACCAACAGAGTGTTCTTCGCCTCGGTCGACTTCGATGAAGGATCGGACGTCTTCCAGATGGTGAGACAGAGGGGGATCCGAGGGGGTCTGATTTTGTTGTACCACAGATCTACAGTGTCTGAAATGGTTTAAAATGTAAATAAAAAGAGAATATGATGATTTTAAATTAATATTTTCCTGAAAACGGTCCAAAGGGTTAGGGTTTATTCATGACTGTCGGTGAAGTGTGTACAGATCCATGTCCAACCCACCAATAGGAAACTCCTGTCTCCTCCATCAGTGTAGGCCCCGCCCACTATGTCCAACTCTACATCTTTCTGTGACCCAATAAGAAGCGAAGTTCTGCAGTCTGTGACCAAAAGCAACACAATGGAGGAGAATCTGTTTCTTTCTTTTCTTCGCCTTTAGATGTTTTTACTTCATAACTGGATGTGTGAATACAGAGATTCGCTCCTACATACACACAGAACCACTTCCTGTCAGAGGACGCGTGTCCACCGCAGGGAACTCAGAGACCAGTCTGTGTAACACGGGTGGAGTTCTGCTCATGTCCTGTGTTCTTGTGTCTGCAGCTCAATATGAATTCTGCTCCGACCTTCCTCCACTTCCCGTCCAAAGGGAAACCTCGCAGGTCAGACACCTACGAGCTGCAGGTCCGAGGCTTCGCAGCGGAGCAGCTGGCTCGATGGGTGGCAGACCGGACCGATGTTCAGGTACGGGTCGCCGTGTCGGCTGTGATGTAATCAATGATGTAGTGGAGCCTCCGATGATGACGGCCGGTCTGTTTCAGATCCGTGTCATTCGACCTCCCAACTATGCAGGACCTCTGCTGCTCGGCTTCCTGCTGGCCATGATCGGAGGACTAGCGTATCTAAGGAGACACAACCTGGAGTTCCTGTTCAACAACAACGTGTGGGCCTTCTCTGCACTGGTAACACACACACACACACACACACACATATATATATTTATATATATATATACGTATATATACAAACACATACGACGATATATATATGTATATATATATACAAACACATACAATGATTGATATAGATATATATATATATACACACACACACACACATATATATATATACAAACATACGACTATATATATATGTATATATAGATATATAATATATATCTATATATACAAACACATACGACGAGATATATATATATATATGTATATATATATATATATATATATATACATATACAAACATACATATACAGTGGTGTGAAAAAGTGTTTGCCCCCTTCCTGATTTCCAATTGTTTTGCATGTTTGTCACTTAAATGTTTCAGATCATCAAACAAATTTAAATATTAGTCAAAGATAACAAGTAAACACAAAATGCAGTTTTTAAATGAAGGTTTTTATTATTAAGGGAGAAAAACAATCCAAACCCACATGGCCCTGTGTGAAAAAGCGTTTGCCCCTCCTGTTAAAACATAACTTAACTGTGGTTTATCACACCTGAGTTCAATTTCTCGAGCCACACCCAGGCCTGATTACTGACACACCTGTTCTCAATCAAGAAATCACTTCAATAGGACCTGCCTGACAAAGTGAAGGAGACCAAAAGATCCTCAGAAGATAGACATCATGCCGAGATCCAAAGAAATTCAGGAACAAATGAGAAAGAAAGTAATTGAGATCTATCAGTCTGGAAAAGGTTCGAAAGCCATTTCTAAAGCTTTGGGACTCCAGAGAACCACAGTGAGAACCATTATCCACAAATGGAGAAAACATGGAACAGTGGTGAACCTTCCCAGGAGCGGCCGGCCGACCAAAATTACCCCGAGAGAGCAGCGACGACTCATCCGAGGTCACAAAAGACCTATATGTATATCTGTATATTTGGGCAGCACGGTGGTGCAGTGGTTAGCACTGTCACCTCACAGCAAAAAAGGTTCTGGGTTCGAATCCGGTCCTGGGCCTTTCTGTGCGGAGTTTGCATGTTCTCCCTGTGCTTGCGTGGGTTCTCTCCGGGTTCTCCGGCTTCCTCCCATCATCCAAAAACATGCACCTCAGGTCAGGTTACCTGGCTCCGCGCTAGTGGCAGCCTGCTGCAGCATCTCCCCTCTGAGAGCCCCCCTGCTGTAGGGAAGAAACTTCCCCTCGGGGATTAATAAAGTGTATCAAATCAACAACAACAAAAAAAATCAAATATTATATATATATATACACACACATATATATATATATTATATATATATAATATATAGATATACATATACACACACACATATATATTTATATATATATATATATATACCTCAGATGTGTGTGTGTGTATATATATATATATGTGTATATCTATATATATATATCAATATATGTGTGTGTGTGTGTGTGTGTGTGTGTGTGTCCAATCCTTATGGTCTTTTCCAAACCTCAGACTGGCTCTTCTTTGCTTCTCGTTGATGAAGGGTTTCTTTCTAGCTTTGCACGACTTCAGCCCCGCTGATAGGAGCCTATTTCTAACTGTCCTCTGCCGGTCTGTGGCTTTGTTGTCCCTAATGTCTGCTGCCTGACCTCGCTCTCACTGTATCCCTCTGCCAATTCAACCCTACTTTTCCTCACTCAGAACTTTTGGTCAATAGTCACTTTTTTTTTTATTCCAATTACTTTGAAGGTACTACGAGCACCGTTTCTGCCATCCAGCTGGTCCTATTGTAAGAGGACAGTGATGACCACAGCAGTGGTTGTTATACTTTTCTTCATTAAATAAGTTTTGGTTCAGGTGATCACCTCATTAAGTAGAATCAGGTGTTTCTGTATTGGAATTCAACAGACTAGAATGGAACGGCTGCCGTAGAGATGCTGATTTCAGAAACATTTGGACAGGTCTCTTCATTTTATACAGAGCTGTATATAGACACACACACACGTATATAGACACACACACACACATGTATATATGCACACACATACAGAAACACACACACACACACACACACACACACACACACACTCTCACACATACCACTTACATTTAAGCCTGCATGTGCTGCACAGTAGTCAGTTCTCCTCTAGAACCTCATTGGTGTCTGTTCTGTTAGCTTCTCTCTCGCTGCGTTCAGCCTCCCATGAAGCACCCACGTGTGTGTGTTTCTGTGTGTTTCAGTGCTTTGTGCTGATCATGACTTCAGGCCAGATGTGGAACCACATCAGAGGACCCCCATATGCACACAAGAACCCCAGCACAGGACAAGTTGTAAGACACGCACACAATGCACAACACCTCCTGAGTCCCACATCAGCCCCAATAAAGATATGATATTATATTTATGGTACACCAGCATCCTGCTGGATCACCTTCTGAGACACTATCAGTCCCCAGTCTTAAAGGGACAGAGTCCTCAGTCCTAACGGGAAAGAGTCTTCAGTCTTAACATTCCCCTCAGTCTGCAGTATGTTGTGTTGACGGTGGTTCTACGTTCTTGTGTTCTTGTATTTGGGCCGATCAATGCTGTGAACTAAGAGGTGTAACTATGATTTCAGAGTTACATCCACGGCAGCAGCCAGGCCCAGTTCGTGGCAGAGACGCACATCATCCTGATCTTCAGTATCCTTCAGCTGGACACACACTCACACTGTTAAGGTCCAAACACACTGAACACCACACCAGGAACGCTATTAGCTCTGTTAGCTCCGTTAGCTTCGTTAGCTCTGTTACCTGTGGGGTAAAATGTGCAGATTAACAGGAAAAACCTGAGCTTGTAAACCGTTGAGACACATGAACACCTGTCTGGTCTCCACAGCTGCTCTCCACACAACATACCTGTCGGCTCAGTCAGAGCATAAAACACACTCCTCTTCATCGTTTATAAACACTCTCTCCTCTTCATCGTTTATAAAACACACTCTCCTCTTTATCGTTTATAAAACACACTCCTCTTCATCGTTTATAAACACTCTCTCCTCTTCATTGTTTATAAAACACACTCTCCTCTTTATCGTTTATAAAACACACTCCTCTTCATCGTTTATAAACACTCTCCTCTTCATCGTTTATAAAACACACTCTCCTCTTTATCGTTTATAAAACACACTCCTCTTCATCGTTTATAAACACTCCTCTTCATCGTTTATAAACACTCTCCTCTTCATCGTTTATAAAACACACTGCTCTTCATCGTTTATAAACTCTCTCCTCTTCATCGTTTATAAACACTCTCCTCTTCATCGTTTATAAACACACTCTCCTCTTCATCGTTTATAAACACTCCTCTTCATTGTTTATAAACACACACTCCTCTTCATCGCTTATAAACACACTCTCCTCTTCATCGTTTATAAACACACTCTCTTCATCGTTTATAAAACACACTCCTCTTCATCATTTATAAACACACTCTCCTCTTTATTGTTTATAAAACACTCCTCTTCATCGTTTATAAAACACACTCCTCTTCATCGTTTATAAACACACTCTCCTCTTCATCGTTTATAAACACACTCCTCTTCATCGTTTATAAACACACTCTCCTCTTCATCGTTTATAAACACACTCTTCATCGTTTATAAAACACACTCCTCTTCATCGTTTATAAACACACTCTCTTCATCGTTTATAAACACACTCTCCTCTTCATCGTTTATAAACACACTCTTCATCGTTTATAAACACACTCTCCTCTTCATCGTTTATAAAACACTCCTCTTCATCGTTTATAAACACACTCCTCTTCATCGTTTATAAAACACACTCCTCTTCATCGTTTATAAAACACACTCCTCTTCATCGTTTATAAAACACACTCTCCTCTTCATCGTTTATAAAACACACTCTCCTCTTCATCGTTTATAAACACTCTCCTCTTCATCGTTTATAAAACACACTCTCCTCTTCATCGTTTATAAAACACACTCTCCTCTTCATCGTGGTTCAGATTGAAATCATGTTCTGACCCTTGACCTGACTGACAGATGCTGCTGTTACCATGGGAATAGTGCTGCTGTGCGAGGCTGCTACCTCTGACATGGACATTGGAAAGAGGAAGAGTATGAACTCACACACACACACACACACTGTAAATTGAGACACAACAGCTCATACAGAACATCTGGAGCACCCTGGGAGAATATGAACATTTAAAATACTCTGACAGACAGGAGGAAAACAACAGTGTGTGTGTGTGTGTGTCAGTCATGTGTGTTGCAGGTATCGGTCTGGTGGTTCTTTTCTTCAGCTGGCTGCTGTCCATCTTCAGAGCAAAGTACCATGGATACCCATACAGGTAGAGACAGACAGATGTTGACGTTTGGCCTACTGTGATTGGCTGAGACGGTTCTTGTCTGCTATTGGCTGACAGTCTTGCCCTCTGTCTTGCAGCTTCCTGATGAGTTGAAGCTGATGAGGTCCGCCAGCATGGAGATGAAATGGTCCAGAGGATGGTGTGTCCATGGCAACGGCCTGTCCAGCCATGATCTGTCCACAAATATAGACACACACACACACAGTGCCTTTCCAAAGCCTCTGCAGGATGTCGTTCATCTCCTCAACTATCAGAGGTTCATTTGACCTGGACACAAATATCACCCCGAGTTTAACGGGTCAGAACCACCGGAACCTCACAGACGGGACTTTCTCTGTTCACATCTTTCTGTTTCTTTATTTGTGTGTGTGTGGGGTGAACACGGTAAAAGTTCTCTCAGGTTTCCAGGCTTTTATTTTGAAAAGACCATGTACAGTTTGTGATTGACACACTTCATCAGCGATGAGCAGCACACAACTTCAATAAATGTCTTCTAACACATCCTGTCCTCCGTCTTTCTACTCTGTGTATACACATATCTATATCTATACCTATATATATATATACAATGCTCCAAAAAATAAAGGGACCACTTAAACAACTCAATGTAACTCCAATCAATCCCACTTGTGTGAAATCAAGCTGTCCAGTTCGGATCAACACTGATTGAGGATCAGTTTCACCTGCTGTTGTACAAATGGAACAAACAGGTGGAAATGAGGCAATTATCAAGACAACCCTATAAAGGAACGGTTCTGCAGGTGGTGACCACAGACCGTTTCTCTGTCCTCGTCCTTTCTGGATGATCGTTGGTCCCTTTTGCATTTTGCCAGTGTCCTCACCACTAGAGGGAGCATGAGGTGTCTCCAACCCACAGAAGTTGTTCAGGTAGTGCAGCTCATCCAGGATGGCAAATCAATGTACACTGTGGCAAGAAGGTTTGCTGTGTCTGTCAGCACAGTGTCAAGAGCACGGAGGACATACCGGGAGACGGGCCGGTCCACCAGGAGACGTGGAGGGGGACGTAGGAGGACAACAACCCGGCAGCGGGACCGCTATCTGCTCCTTTGTGCAAGGAGGAGCAGGAGGAGCGCTGCCAGAGCCCTACAAAATGACCTCCAGCAGGCCACTAATGTGCATGTTTCTGCTCAAACTGTCAGAAACAGACTCCATGAGGGCGGTAGAGGGCCCGACGTCCACAAGTGGGGTCTGTGCTTACAGCCCGACACCGTGCGGGGCGACCGGACTTTACCGGAGAACACCGAGATCGGCAGCTTCTCCGTCGGCGCCCTGCGGTCTTCACGGACGAGAGCAGGTTCCCACTGAGCACATGTGACAGACGTGACGGAGTCTGGAGACGCCGTGGAGAACGTTCTGCTGCCTGCAACATCCTCCAGCGGGACCGGTTCGGCGGCGGGTCAGCGACGGTCTGGGGAGGCGTTTCTTCGGAGGGCAGCGCAGCCCTCCGTGTGCGAGCCAGAGGTACCCTGACTGATATTAGGTCCCGGGATGAGATCCTCAGACCCGTTGAAGACCATCTGCTGGTGCAGCGGGTCCTGGGTTCCTTCTGATGCAGGACAATGCTCGGCCTCATGTGGCTGGAGTGTGTCAGCGGTTCCTGCACGATGAAGGCGTCGACGCTCCGGACCGGCCCGTCCGTCCCCCGGACCCGAATCCAATCCGGCACATCCGGGACATCGCGTCTCGTTCCGTCCGCCGACGCCACGTCCACCGCAGACTGTCCGGGAGTGGACCGATGCTTTGATCCGGGTCTGGGAGGAGATCCCTCAGGAGAACATCCGTGGTCTCATCAGGAGCATGCCCAGGCGTTGTAGGGAGTGATACAGGCACGTGGAGGACACACACTACTGAGACTCATTTGGACATGTCTTCAGGAATCTCCACAGAAGTTGGATCAGCCTGTGATCTGATTTCTCCACTTTTATTTGGAGTATGATTCTGAATCCAGACCTCCATGGATAATGATTCTGATTTCCATTGATCATTCTGATGTTATCTTGTTCTCAACACATTCCACTATGTGATGAATAAACATTTGAACTAGAATATCTCATTCATTGAGATCGAGGAGGTGTTGTTCAAGTGTTCCCTTTATTTTTTTGGAGCAGTGTATGTATGTGCCGCTGCTTCTCTGTTTAGCGTCTGATCCACACTCCGGTCCAGTAGGGGGCGGAAATAGTTCGATAAAGCTGGCTGCCAACCTCCAACAAAAATTGAAAGAAGAAGAACCCGGAAGCAACGACAAGATGGCGGACCTTGAGAGCAGCAGCTCCGTTACTGGGCCGTCTGACTCCGAGACCGGACCTCCGAAGCTGTCCGAGTTGCTGGACCGCGGCTGGAAGATCTTTGAGGAGGTGGACAGCACCGAGGAGCCGCTGTCCTCCACCAGCGTCCAGGTCCGAGTCCGCCGCGGTGTGAGCCTGCTGGAGGAGGCGGCCGGGATGGTGGCTCAGCTCGACCTGTTCAGCCGGAACGAGGAGCTGGAGGAGGTGAGCACGGCCGACCTGAAGTACCTGCTGCTGCCCGCCCTGCGCGGAGCCCTCAGCCTGAAGCTCAGCGGCCGAGACCGGCGGCTGGACGCGGTCCGGACGGCCCGGGCCCACTTCATGGACTTCTTACGCCGCTGCAAAGACTACAACATGTTCCGGTTCGACCTACCGCCGTCAGCTGCGGGAAACGGATCCGGAGCGGCGGAGAGCGGAGCGTCTGAAGCCCCGGTAAGACCTTCATCATCATCATCATCACCACCTTCATTATCATTACATACAGCCAGGTAAGACCTTCATCATCATCATCATCATCATAATCTGCTGCTGCTGCAGGTCGAGTCCAACAGCTGTGAACTGAGTTGCTCAGTGTTCCTGCTGAAGGAGCAACAGCGTCTGCAGACCCTCCATCACAGCTGATCATATGAGAGGACTCATCCTGTAGGCAGAGCCTGCTGTTGATGCTTGATTCATGTGCAGCAGCCTGATTTACACATCACATCTGTGGAAGTTCAATATCTACATATATACAGTGGGGCAAAAAAGTATTTAGTCAGCCACCAATTGTGCAAGTTCTCCCACTTAAAAAGATGAGACGCCTGTAATTTTCATCACAGGTACACTTCAACTATGAGAGACAGAATGGGGGGAAAGAATCCAGGAAATCACATTGTAGGATTTTTAAATGAATTAATTGGTGAATTCCTCGGTAAAATAAGTATTTGGTCACCTACAAACAAGCAAGATTTCTGGCTCTCAGACCTGTAACTTCTTCTTTAAGAGGCTCCTCTGTCCTCCACTCGTTACCTGTATTAATGGCACCTGTTTGAACCAGAAACAAAATTGTAGACCTGCACCAGGCTGGGAAGACTGAATCTGCAATAGGTAAGCAGCTTGGTGTGAAGAAATCAACTGTGGGAGCAATTATTAGAAAATGGAAGACATACAAGACCACTGATAATCTCCCTCGATCTGGGGCTCCACACAAGATCTCACCCCGTGGGGCCAAAATGATCACAAGAACGGTGAACAAAAATCCCAGAACCACACGGGGGGACCTCGTGAATGACCTGCAGAGAGCTGGGACCAAAGTAACAGAGGCTACCATCAGTAACACACTACGCCGCCAGGGACTCAAATCCTGCAGTGCCAGACGTGTCCCCCTGCTTCAGCCAGTACATGTCCAGGCCCGTCTGAAGTTTGCTCGAGAGCATTTGGATGATCCAGAAGAGGATTGGGAGAATGTCATATGGTCAGATGAAACCAAAATAGAACGTTTTGGTAAAAACTCAACTCGTCGTGTTTGGAGGAGAAAGAATGCCGAGTTGCATCCAAAGAACACCATACCTACTGTGAAGCATGGGGGTGGAAACATCATGCTTTGGGGCTGTTTTTCTGCAAGGGGACCAGGACGACTGATCCGTGTAAAGGAACAAATGAATGGGGCCATGTATCGTGAGATTTTGAGTGAAAACCTCCTTCCATCAGCAAGGGCATTGAAGATGAAACGTGGCTGGGTCTTTCAGCGTGACAATGATCCTAAACACACCGCCCGGGCAACGAAGGAGTGGCTTCGTAAGAAGCATTTCAAGGTCCTGGAGTGGCCTCGCCAGTCTCCAGATCTCAACCCCATAGAAAATCTGTGGAGGGAGTTGAAAGTCCGTGTTGCCCAGCGACAGCCCCAAAACATCACTGCTCTAGAGGAGATCTGCATGGAGGAATGGGCCAAAATACCAGCAACAGGGTGAAAAGCTTGTGAAGACTTACAGACAACCTTTGACCTTTGTCATTGCCAACAAAGGGTATAGAACAAAGTATTGAGATGAACTTTTGTTATTGACCAAATACTTATTTTCCACCATAATTTGCAAATATATTCTTTAAAAATCAGACAATGTGATTTTCAGGAATTTTTTTTCTCATTTTGTCTCATAGTTGAAGTGTACCTGTGATGAAAATTACAGGCGTCTCTCATCTTTTTAGGTGGGAGAACTTTCACAATTGGTGGCTGACTAAATACTTTTTTGCACCACTGTAGATAGATGAGACACACACACAGCGGTGTGAAAAAGTGTTTGCTTCCTTCCTGATTTCTTATTTTTTGCATGTTTGTCACTTAAATGTTTCAGATCATCAAACAAATTTAAATATTAGTCAAAGATAACACAAGTAAACACAAAATGCAGTTTTTAAATGAAGGTTTTTATTATTAAGGGAGAAAAACAATCCAAACCCACATGGCCCTGTGTGAAAAAGTGTTTGCCCCCCAAACCTAATAACTGGTTGGGCCACCCTCAGCAGCAACAACTGCAATCAAGCGTTTGCGATAACTTGCAATGAGTCTTTTCCAGCTGTGGAGGAATGTTGGCCGACTCATCTTTGCAGAGTTGTTGTAATTCAGCCACATTGGAGGGTTTTCCAGCACCAACCTCCTTTTTAAGGTCATGCCACAGCATCTCAATAGGATTCAGGTCAGGACTTTGACGAGGCCACTCCAAAGTCTTCATTTTGTTTTTCTTCATCCATTCAGAGGTGGACTTGCTGGTGTGTTTTGGATCATTGTCCTGCTGCAGAACCCAAGTTGGCTTCAGCTTGAGGTCACGAACAGACGGCCGGACGTTCTCCTTCAGGATGTTTTGGTAGACGGTAGAATTCATGGTTCCATTTATCACAGCAAGTCTTCCAGGTCCTGAAGCAGTAAAACAGCCCCAGACCATCACACCACCACCACCATATTTTACTGTTGGTATGAGGTTCTTCTTCTGAAATGTGGTGTTACTTTTACACCAGATGTAACGGGACACACACCTTCCAAAAAGTTCAACTTTTGTCTCGTCAGTCCACAGAGTATTTTCCCAAAAGTCTCGGAGATCATCAAGATGTTTTCTGGCAAAAATGAGACGAGCCTTAATGTTCTTTTTGCTCAGCGGTGGTTTTGGTCTTGGAACTCTGCCATGCAGCCATTTCTGCCGAGTCTCTTTCTTCTGGTGGAGTCATGAACACTGACCTGAACTGAGGCAAGTGAGGCCTGCAGTTCTTTGGATGTTGTCGTGGGGTCTTTTGTGACCTCTCGGATGAGTCGTCGCTGCTCTCTCGGGGTAATTTTGGTCGGCCGGCCGCTCCTGGGAAGGTTCACCACTGTTCCATGTTTTCTCCATTTGTGGATAATGGTTCTCACTGTGGTTCTCTGGAGTCCCAAAGCTTTAGAAATGACTTTAGAACCTTTTCCAGACTGATAGATCTCAATTACTTTCTTTCTCATTTGTTCCTGAATTTCTTTGGATCTCGGCATGATGTCTATCTTCTGAGGATCTTTTGGTCTCCTTCACTTTGTCAGGCAGGTCCTATTGAAGTGATTTCTTGATTGAGAACAGGTGTGTCAGTAATCAGGCCTGGGTGTGGCTCGAGAAATTGAACTCAGGTGTGATAAACCACAGTTAAGTTATGTTTTAACAGGAGGGGGAAACACTTTTTCACACAGGGCCATGTGGGTTTGGATTGTTTTTCTCCCTTAATAATAAAAACCTTCATTTAAAAACTGCATTTTGTGTTTACTTGTGTTATCTTTGACACACCACTGTGTGTGTGTGTGTATATATATATATTTCATCCACTTTTTCACACCACTGTACATCTATCTATACTGCTATGACTGAAATTTAAAAAAAAAAGTCTATTAAAGTTTTTTTTTTAAGTGGATCATGTGACCTTTGATCATGTGACCTTTGAACTGTGATGTTTGCTTGTGGTTTCAGTCGGCTCCCCGCCCACCAGACCTGGTTGCCATGGCAGCACAGAGGCAGGCAAAGATTGAGCAGTACCGTCAGAAGAAGGAGCTGGAGGCCCGACTGTCGGAGGTCCGGAGAGCGCTGGAGAGCGGGCAGGCCGACGACGAGGCGAGCCGGGACTTCTACCTGCTGAGCATCCGGCGGTGGATCAGCGTCAGTCTGGAGGAGGTACAGAGCATCGACCAGGAGCTGCAGCTGATCCAGCACATGGAGGGGGGGGGGCATCGCTCAGACCGGGGATCACATCAGACCACCAGGACCCCCATGAAACCCTTCATCCTCACCAAGGAGGCAGTCCAGGTGAGACCAGACGCTACACCGATTCTGGTCTGGGACCAGGACTACCTGACCAGGAGTCCTGTTCTGAGACCAGTAGTAGAACTCCTGGTCTCAGAACAGGACTCCTGAGACCTGGACTCTTGGACCCCTGGTGTCCCCTTGGTTTAATGTGTGGTCTCGGTCCACAGGCCCGGGTGTTCGGGGCCGGGTACCCCAGCCTGCCCACCATGACGGTGGATGACTGGTATGAACAACACAGCAGACGGGGCGTCCTGCCGGACCAGGGTGTCCCCGGCACCGTCCCTGGGGACGAGGACGCCAAAGACAGGGAGGATGAAGACAAAGAGAAGAAGGCTGAAAACGATGATGAGGAGTCTCTGCTGAAGGTCAGAAACTGGGACGACTGGAAGGACACTCACCGCAGGGGGTATGGAAACCGGCAGAACATGGGCTGACCCATCCGGCCCGGTCCAGGAGGAGAACGCTCACATGTCTGATCCTGAAACTGTTCATCTGAGAAGGTCCCCGGACCCAGAGGACCACCTCCTCCTTCTCTTCATCGTCACACCTGTTCCTTGGTTGACCTGCAGGTGGACTCTCTTCTGTTCGGTTCTGTTCGGTCCACTGTGTGCTGCCATGTCTCTGTGTTAATAAAAATGTGCAGTGTGGCTGAGCTGAATGGACCGCAGCCATGATGCTCCGTCTGTTTGTCTGCCTCACAGTCACCACAGAACAGGAAGTGATGTGGTCTTTACTGAGAGGGAGGCAGTGTAATGATTGGGTTGGGGAGGGGGGTGGAGCTGAGGTCATGAGGTCATGGTCAGGCAGGTGAGTTATTGCAGAACCTGGTCCAGGTAGGAGGGACCCTGCAGTGTGTCAGTGTGTGTCCCCGTGTCTCACTGTGTGTCCCCATATCACTGTCTCACTGTGTGTCCCCCGTATCACTGTGTCCCCGTGTCTCACTGTGTCAGCGTGTGTCTCATGGTGTGTCCCCGTGCAAGTGTCAGTGTTGTCCCCGTATCAGTCTCATGGTGTGTCCCTGTATCACTGTGTCTCACTGTATGTCCCCGTGTCTCACTGTGTCAGTGTGTGTCCCCGTATCAGTGTCTCTCACTGTGTCCCCGTATCACTGTGTCAGTGTGTGTCCCCGTGTTGACTGCATGGTGGAGGAACCTTTCATCTCGCATCTGATAATCTGTTTAAAGGTGTAACACGACTGAGTGCACGTGCAGCTGCTCTACGTTATTAGTCCTCAGCCTGTCCTTCACAAAGACTGACGTGAGCAGAGGAAGGTCGTACTGCGGCTGCGCGGTCTGAACATGCATTCTAACCAGTGTTCCGGTGTTCTGGGAGGCAGCAGCTCAAACTGACAGGATTTCATTAAAGCTCCGTCTGAAACACGACACGTGACACGACAGGTGAGTCTCAGCCGGACGCTCTGCGTTTATTCCGCTTTATTTTGAAAGGTGAGAGCGGAAGATCCTGTGTTCTAGTTTGACACGCTTCTTCCTGTCATTGGTCCTCTGAGGACGGAGCTGCAGCTGCAGTGAGGACGAGTCCACCACACGGAGGACAAACGTGTTCGTCCGGCGGGAGGTGACTGTCCGTCTGTCCTTTGTCTGTCACCATCTTGAATGAATGGACAAGGCTAAGTTAGCCGCCTAGTAGGAAGTTCAACTCGGACCGTGTCCTGCATGTCTTCTTGTCCCTGGGGTCACAGCTGTTGTGTCAGACAGTCACGGGTTTCTAGATAGTTCCTTCTGCAGGTGAGGTCACGTGCAGTCACTTCCTATTGTGACGGTGACGTCGGTGTAACCTTTCACTCGGTACTTCCGCTTCCCCAGATCTCACAGCTGTCAATGTCACCAGCTGTTTACATCCACCAGACACGTCACCGGTCCGTTATGGACCTGGACCCGCTGTAAACAGCTGCTGGATGACAGTCCGTCAACACATCTGACCCCCTCGTGTCCTCTGACTGCGTGTCCTCTGTCTTCTGACTGCGTGTCTCTGTCCTCTGAATGTGTGTCTGTCCAGATGCAGGTTCTGGTCCATGGGTGTGAGCCGACTGGATGTCTTTTACAGAAGGCTGCTCCTCACCAAACTCTTCATCGGGGGATGGGGGAGGCCTGAAGACCTGAAGAGGTACTCAAGTCTGAACTGGAGAGAACAGGATGGTCCTCCAGGAGATCCTGGAGGACATGACCTCTGACCCTGTCTGTCAGCTGCAGCAGGGTCACCAATGAGACTAAAATAATTTACTGGGTCATTTATTTATTAATGAACTTTATCAACATTACATATCTGTCAGTATGTGCCATGATCTCCTTGGTTTCCATGGTAACTTGGTGGTTTCATCACAGGAAGTGCTGCTTCAGGTCCTTCATCTCTGTTGCAGGAACTTTATTCTTCTCCTTTAATCTTCACAGTGATCTTCTTCCCTCTGAGAGGAATGTTTACTGACAGTTTCCTTACAAGCAAGAAATTCGTTGTAAAGATTCAAGTAGAATAAATTCCTGTTGTAGGACAACTAACGAGTTCTCCTTCATTCAGTTCATCTGACGCTTCTTCAGTCAACCAGTTGATTCACTTCATGACTGATTTCACGTTTCCCAGATTGTAGAAAGTGGAAGTTTCTCAGAGTTAAACATAATTTAAGTCAAAGTTCCTACTGTAGAACTTCAATTCAATTCAATTCAACTTTATTTATACAGCGCCAAATCACAACACAGGTTATTTCATGGCACTGAACACATTAAAGTCTTTACAGCAAGAATTTACAATATTATACAGAGAAACCAACAATTCCCACATAAGCTAGGAGGGAAAAACTCCTTTTAACAGGAAGAAACCTCCAACAGAACCAGGATCAGAGGTGGAGAACATCTGTTAACAGAACCAGGATCAGAGGTGGAGAACATCTGTTAACAGAACCAGGATCAGAGGTGGGCGGAGCATCTGTTAACAGAACCAGGCTCAGAGGTGGGCGGAGCATCTGTTAACAGAACCAGGATCAGAGGTGGGCGGAGCATCTGCCTCGACCGGTTGGGGTGAGAGGAGAGCAGAGAGAGAAAAGGACAGCATAGAGATAGAAGAGAAGAACTGTTGGTGGAGACGACAATCACAGAGCAGAGACATGCAGCTCCATGACGGGACATCTGGAAAAGAAAGAACAGAAACCACACGAGCGAAGGAACTGAATGGAGACAACAGATAATAAGAAGAAACTATGGGAGAGAAGAAGATGGTGAGGTATGAGTCCGTTAAAGAGTAGGAGGAAAGAAAAGAAGCTCAGCATGTAACGAGGTCCTCCAGCAGCCTCGGCCTATAACAGCATAACTAAGGGTTGGTTCAGGTCTACCTGAGCCAGCCCTAACTATAGGCTTTATCAAGAAGGAACGTTTTGAGTCTAATCTTAAAGCTAGAGAGGGTTTCTGCCCCTCCAACACAAACTGGGAGCTGGTTCCACAGGGGAGGAGCCTGAACACTGAAGCTCCGCCTCCCATTCTACTTCTGGAAACTCCAGGAACCACAAGTAGACCAGCGTACTGAGAGAGAAGTGCTCTGCTAGGATTATATGGTTCTATAAGATCTCTAAGATATGATGGAGCCTGGTCATGTAGAGCTTTGTAAGTCATCAAGAGAACTTTAAATTCTATTCTTGATTTCACAGGAAGCCAGTGAAGAGAAGATAAAACTGGAGAAATATGATCTCTCTTGTTAAATCCCGTCAGTACTCTTGCTGCAGCATTTTGGATCAGCTGCAGGTTTTTAATGAGTAATTTGGACATCCTAACAACAAGGAATTATAATAATCTAGTCTAGAAGTAACAAACACATGAATGAGTTTTTCTGCGTCACGCTGAGGAAGGATTTTCCTGATTTTATTAACATTACGTAGATGAAAGAAGGCAGTTCTGGAGATTTGCTTTATATGGTGTCTAAAGGACAAATCCTCATCAAAGATGACTCCAAGGCTCCTCATAGTTTTACTGGAGGCCAAGACAACATCATCTAGAGTAACTAAGTGATTACAGAAAGAGTTTCTGAGGTGTTTAGGACCAAGTACAATAACTTCTGTTTTGTCTGAATTTAGAAGCAGGACGTTTTTGGTCATCCAGGCCTTTATGTCTTTTAGACAGGCTTCAAGTTTTACTAACTGATTAGTTTCATCTGGTTTTATAGAAAGATATAGCTGAGTGTCATCTGCATAACAATGGAAGTTGATGCAGTGCTTCCTGATGACATCTCCTAATGGAAGCATGTACAAAGTAAAAAGTATTGGGCCCAACACTGAGCCTTGTGGAACTCCATCACTAACTCTTGTTTGTCTGGAAGACTCATTGTTGACATGGACAAACTGGAATCTATCTGATAAGTAGGATTTGAACCAGTCTAATGCAGTTCTTTTAATCCTCGTAACGTTTTCTAATCTCTGTAATAAGATCGTATGATCAATCGTATCAAAAGCAGCACTGAGGTCCAGAAGAACAAGTACAGAGACGAGTCCATTATCTGAGGCTAATAAAAGGTTCTTAGTAACTTTCACCAGAGCTGTTTCTGTGCTATGATGAACTCTAAAGACTGAAAATCTTCAAGCAGATCATTCCTTTGTAAATCATCAAAAAGTTGATTTGCAACAACTTTTTCAAGGATTTTAGAAATAAACGTCAGGTTGTAAATTGGTCTGTAGTTTCCTAAAACAGCTGATCAAGAGTCGGCTTTTTAAGTAAAGGTTTAATTACAGCCACTTTAAAAGCCTGCGGTAAATAGCCGGTTACAATAAATAGGTTGATCTGATCTAATATGGAAGTATTAATCAAAGGGAAGACTTCCTTAAAAAGTTTAGTTGGGATGAGATCTAACAGACAGCTAGAGGATCCAGACGAAGAAATAATTCTAGTTAACTCAGAGAACTCAACAGGAGAGAAATGTTCCAAGTTTACATCTGGTCCTACAGTTGCTTTCAGGGCTGCTGTTGCTTAGCAACACATCAGTGATGGTGTCAGGAAGGGTCGGCCCGATTCTCTCCCTGATAGTAAGAATTTTATTAGTAAAGAAGTTAATGAAGTCATTAATGCTGAGAGCTGAAGGAATAGAGGACTCAACAGAACTGGGACTCTTTGTCAGCCTGCTACAGTGATGAAAAGAAACCTGGGGTTGTTCTTGTTGTCCTCTATTAATGATGAATAATATAAAGTTCTGGCCTTACGAACAGCTTTCTTATATAATATTAGACTCTCCTTCCAGGCAGGTGAAATTCTTCTAAATTAGTGGAACTCCATTTCCTTTCCATCTTTCTAGTCGCTGCCTAGCAGAGCGTAGTTCTGAGTTGTACCACGGAGACAACTTCCTCTGGTTCATGACTCTCTTCTTCAGAGGGGCGACATCATCTAGAGTTGTAGCAGAGATACTGCAGTGTTTTCTACCAGATGATCCACTTGTGTGGGACTAAGATCAACGTAGATGTCTTCCACTGCTTTAACACACGGCACATGTTAAAGTCTCCCACTATCATCACTTTATCTGAACTCAGCACTAAATCTGATCAAAAGTCAGAATTCAGTTAGAAACTCTGAATAAGGACCAGGTGGGAGATAAACAACAACAAATAGAATCCGTTTCTCTGCTTTCTAGTTTGGGTGAGAGGCTAAGAGTCAGACTCCTCAAATGATTTATAACTAAGTTTAGGCTTTGGATTAATTGATAAACTTGAGTGGAAGATTGCTGTCACTCCTCCTACTCCTCCTCTTCCTCCTCCTCCTCCTCCTCCTCCTGAATCTCTAGGAATATGATAATGAATATGACTGGGAGGAGTTGCTTCATTAATACTAACATATTCTTCCTGTTGCAGCCAGGTCTCTGTGAGACAGAGTAAATCAATCTGATGATCAGTTATCAAGTCATTTACTAACAGAGATTTAGACCAGAGAGATCTCATATTTAATAGTCCGCTTTTAATTGTCAGATTTTTTTGATCCATTAATTTGGTAGGATCCATTTTTATTACATTTTAATTGATACATTTTTCCTTGAGTTTTTTTTTAAATGTGGGTGGTCTGGGTACAGACACAACCTCTACAGGATGTTGAAGGTTTTGGGTGAGTGACAGCTCTAAAGAAGCTGCAGAGGAGCTGTAAGACTGCAGCTCTGCATCCTGGCCTCAACCCTGGATGTCAGGTTTTAGGGCTGTTAAGAGACACGGCCATGTTTCTAGAAAGAAGAGCTGCACCATCCAAAGTAGGATGGATGCCGTCTCTCCGGATCAGACCAGGTTTTCCCCCAGAAAGTATTCCAATTGTCAATGAAGCCCACGTTGTTAGCGGGACACCACCTCGACAACCAGCGGTGAAGTGAACTTTACACCGTAATATAGGAACCAAACTATTCAACATGAGCAACAGCTGGAAGGAAAACCTCCAACAGAACCAGAACCAGAGGTGGAGAAAATTTGTTAACAGAACCGGAGGTGGAGTACATATGTTACCAGAACCAGAGGTGGAGAACATCTTTGACTGTTGCAGTGAGGGTGGAGGTTAGTCATCACAGCACAAAGACATTCAGCTGCAGGGTTCTAAAGAGTTCCTGAATCCTCCTGACACCAAGGAGGAACATAAAGGAAGGAACAACAGCTGATTAACTGTTCTGCATCACGCCGAGTCAGCATATTCCTCATTTTATTCATATTAACAGATGAAATAATGCAGAACTATAGACTGGATCTGTGTTTAAGAACAAATCGTCCTCCGAGAAGGTTCCTCCCAGTGGAGCTGGAGGGCGGTGTTCTCCAGAGGAACCTTGACCCGTGTAACCTTTAAAACCCTGTGAGGTGAGTCCAGCTGCCTTTGGTCAATCAGCTGATCGGCTCTCCTTCGTTTGTGTTCTGCAGAATCTTTGAGTTTCGCAAGATCATTGGAGACAGAGAGAAGTGCCAGTCTCTGGTGCCTCACGACTACCCGGTCTACATAAACACGGTACCGTGTTGGTTCTTCATTGTTCAGTACTGTGCTGCTGCTGTTGTGTTCTGTTACACCTGAATGTGTGTGTCTTTGTGTGCAGACAGAGGAGCTCGCTGACTGTCACATCCACGATGGCTTCTTCATCTCTCCTCTGGAGCACCTGGTTCCTGGAATCCTGCCCCCAGAGGCCGTCAGAGCCAGGTGCACCACACGGCTGTTCATGACCTCTGCTGATGTCATCATGTTACTGGAGCTGAGGAGCACTGAGGTTGCGCACAGTCTCTGGTTCCTACTGACTATAGAACCAGAGAACACTAGAACAGTCCATAACACCATAGAATATTAGAATACCTTAGTACATGAGAACACCATGGAACATTAGAACACCCAAGATCACCCGAGTACACCCTAGACCACCATAGAACACCTTAAAACATCCTAGAACACCATGGTACATTAGAACACCATAGAACACCACAGAACATTAGAACACCAGAGAACACCAGAGAACAGTAGAACAACTTGGAACACCTTAGAACAACATAGAACACCATAGAACATTGGAACACCTGAGAACACCACAGAACATTAGAACACCCTAGAACATCCTAGAAAACCCTGGAACACCATAGAACATTAGAACGCCCTATAACAACCTTGCACATCATAGAACACCATGGAACACCTTAGAACTCCATAGAAAATCTGAGAAACCCATAGAACATTAGAACACCATAGAACATTAGAACACCTTAGAACACCCTAGCTTACCATAGAACACGATAGAAAATTTGAACTCCATAGAACATTAGAACACCATAGAACATTAGAATACCATAGAACACCTTAGAACACCTTAGAACTCCATGGAACACCCGATAAACCCATAGAACATTAGAACACCTTAGAACTCCATGGAACATTTGAACACCATAGAAACCATAGAGCATCTTAGAACATTAGAACACCTTAGAACACCCTAGAACACCCTAAAACACCATAGAACATTAGAACACCATAGAACATCAGATAACATTAGAACACCAGAGACCATTAGAACACCAGAGAACATTAGAACACCCTAGAACACCCTAAAACGCCATAGAACATTAGAACACCATAGAACATTAGAACACCTTGGAACTCCATAAAACACCCCATAACACCGTAGAACACCATAGAACATCCTAGAACACCATAGAACATTAGAACACCTGAGAACACCACAGAACATTAGAACACCTTAGAACACCACAGTACATTAGAACACCCTAGAACATCATACAAAACCCTGGAACACCATAGAACATTAGAACACCCTAGAACGCCCTATAACAACCTCGCACATCATAGAACACCATGGAACATTAGAACATCTTAGAACTCCATAGAACACCCGAGAAACCCACAGAACATTAGAACACCATAGAACATTAGAACACCATAGAACATTAGAACACCTGAGAACACCACAGAACATTAGAACACCTTAGAACACCACAGTACATTAGAACACCCTAGAACATCATACAAAACCCTGGAACACCATAGAACATTAGAACACCCTAGAACGCCCTATAACAACCTCGCACATCATAGAACACCATGGAACATTAGAACATCTTAGAACTCCATAGAACACCCGAGAAACCCACAGAACATTAGAACACCATAGAACATTAGAACACCATAGAACATTAGAACACCTGAGAACACCACAGAACATTAGAACACCTTAGAACACCACAGTACATTAGAACACCCTAGAACATCATACAAAACCCTGGAACACCATAGAACATTAGAACACCCTAGAACGCCCTATAACAACCTCGCACATCATAGAACACCATGGAACATTAGAACATCTTAGAACTCCATAGAACACCCGAGAAACCCACAGAACATTAGAACACCATAGAACATTAGAACACCATAGAACATTAGAACACCTGAGAACACCACAGAACATTAGAACACCTTAGAACACCACAGTACATTAGAACACCCTAGAACATCATACAAAACCCTGGAACACCATAGAACATTAGAACACCCTAGAACGCCCTATAACAACCTCGCACATCATAGAACACCATGGAACATTAGAACATCTTAGAACTCCATAGAACACCCGAGAAACCCACAGAACATTAGAACACCATAGAACATTAGAACACCATAGAACATTAGAACACCACAGAGCACAATAGAACATTAGAACACCACAGAACACCCTAAAACACCCTAGAACACCCTAGCTTACCATAGAACACCATAGAAAATTTGAACTCCATAGAACATTAGAACACCATACAACATTATAATACCATAGAACACCTTAGAACTCCATAGAACACCAGATAAACCTATAGAACATTAGAACACCATAGAACACCATAGAACATTAGAACTCCAGAGAACATTAGAACACCTTAGAACACCATAGAACATTAGAACACCTGAGAACACCATAGAACATTAGAACACCATAGAACATCAGAGAACATTGGAGCACCTTAGAACACCAGTGTACATTAGAACACCATATAACATCCTCGAACACCCGAGAACTCCATGGAACATTTGAACACCATAGAAACCATAGAACATCTTAGAACATTAGAACACCTTAGAACACCCTAGAACACCCCAAAAAGCCATAGAACATCAGAGAACATTAGAACACCAGAGAACATTAGAACACCCTAGAACACTTTAGAACTCCATAAAACACCCTACAACACCGTAGAACACCATAGAACATTCTAGAACACCCTACAACACCATAGAACATTAGAACACCTGAGAACATCACAGAACATTAGAACACCTGAGAACACCACAGTACATTAGAACAACCTAGAACATCCTACAAAACTCTGGAACACCATAGAACATTAGAACACCCTATAACAACCTCGCACATCATAGAACACCATGGAACATTAGAACACCTTAGAACTCCATAGAACACCTGAGAAACCCATAGAACATAAGAACACCATAGAACATTAGAACACCTTGGGACACCATAGAACATTAGAATACCATAGAACACCTTAGAACTCCATAGAACACCCGAGAAACCCATAGAACATTGGAACACCATAGAACATTAGAACACCTGATAACACCATAGAACATTAGAACACCACAGAACATCAGAGAACATTGGAACACCTTAGAACACCAGTGTACATTAGAACACCATAGAACATCCTAGGACACCCGAGAACTCCATGGAACATTTGAACACCACAGAAACCATAGAACATCTTAGAACATTAGAACACCTTAGAACACCCTAAAACACCATAGAACATTAGAACACCAGAGAACATTAGAACACATTAGAACACCCTAAAACACCCTAGCACACATAACCTTAGAACACCTTAGAACACCCTAGAACACCCTAAAACGCCATAGAACATTGGAACACCATAGAACATCAGAGAACATTAGAACACCAGAGAACACCTTAGAACACCCTAAAACATCCTAGCGCACCATAGACCACCTTAGAACTCCATAGAACACCCTATAATACCGTAGAACACCATAGAACATTCGAACACCATAGAACATTAAAACACCTTGGAACACCATAGAACATTAGAACACCACAGAAACCATAGAACATTAGATCATTACAACACCATAGAACCCCTTAGAACCCCATAGAATACCATAGAACATGAGAACACCATACTACATTAGAACACCAGCACACCATAGAACATTAGAATACCATAGAACATTACAACACTATTGAACATTATAGCACCATAGAACAGTGATGGGACAAGCGAACGGGCGGTAGTTGGACAGGCGGTGGTGGGACAGGCGGACGGGCGGTGGTGGGACAGGCGGTGGTGAGACAGATTACAGATGAAGCCATGAAGCTGCTTTCTGTCTTCTTGCTTGCAGCTCAGGTGCTGTGTGTTACTTCGTTGCCTGTCTTGTCAGGTGAACAGTACCACTCAGTAGTCGAGTCGGTGCTGATGTGATTGTGTCTGATGGTTCCAGGTTCCAGTTCATAGTTCCTAAGAGGTGGACGAAGGACAGACCAGTATGTATCCACCTAGCTGGGACTGGAGACCACGTAAGACTCTTCACCTTCTACCATCTGCAGGTCACATGGTGATGTCTGACTCCTGGATCTCTGACTCCTGGATCTCTGACTCTTGGATCTCTGACTCCTGGATCTCTGAATCCTATATCTGTGACTCCTGGATCTGACTCCTGGATCTCTAACTCCTGGATCTGACTCCTGTATCTCTGACTCCTATATCTCCGACTCCTATATCTCCGAGACCTGTATCTCTGACTCCTGTAGCTCTGACTCCTGGATCTCTGACTCCTATATCTCTGACTCCTGTATCTGACTCCTGGATCTCTGACTCCTGGATCTGACTCCTGGATCTCTGTGTATAGTTTTTCTGGCGTCGGCGGACCCTGATGGCCCGGCCCATGATCAAAGAGGCGGGAATGGCTTCACTGCTGCTGGAGAACCCATATTATATCCTTCTTATACCATCTGTCTGCCTCCTGGAGAGAATATTAAAGGTTCAACAGAAGTGACATCACTATGACATCATCAGGGTCATGGTTCAGGGGACACCTCTGCGATCTGACAGCATGTGAGGAGTACGTGGTGGACAAACAGGTGAACTCTGCTGCTTCATTGAAACACAGTCATGATAAAAACAAAACACATTGATCCATAATCACGACCCCTCCTGCACCACACACATGGAGGTGTGTGGTCAGAGGTCAGAGAGGTTTGTCTGATGCATACTGTCTGTCAACATAGTTTATTCCTTGACTGAATCTTACATGGTTACCGTAAACCCAAAGATCAGCGGTGAGTGAGCTCCAATCTGTCTGTCTGTCTGTCTGTTTGTCTGTCTCTTTGTCTCTCTCTGTCTGTCTCTGTCTCTGTCAGTGGATCGGGACCGTCGAGTGACCAGCTGATGTCTCTGAGTGTTTCAGGAGGTCCAGTCTGAAGAACGTGTCTGACCTGTTCGTGATGGGTGGAGCTCTGATCCTGGAGTCCACGGTGCTGCTCCGCTGGCTGGAGAGAGAAGGATACTGGCCTCTGGGAATGACCGGCATCTCCATGGGAGGATATGTGAGTGACTGAAGCAGCACACCGTCTCAAACATGTCCTCTTGATTCTGCAGGAAAGACCCAATGGACATTCTGTGTCCATGGATGGTGTGTCTCCTGAAGCATGTCTCTGTGTCCAGATGGCGTCCCTGGCTGTGACTAACTGGCCGAAGCCCATCCCTCTGATTCCGTGTTTGTCCTGGTCGACGGCCTCTAGCGTGTTCACCACGGTAATACAACTATTGTGAGGTGTAAGTGAAGATGTAAGAGTGGGTGTGGGTGTAAGTGAAAGTGTGGGTCTAGGTGTAACTGTGGGTGTAGGTGTAAGTGTGGGTGTAGGTGTAGCTGTAGGTGCAGGTGTAAGTGTAGGTATAAGTGTTACTGTGGGTGGAAGTGTGGACATAGGTTTGGGTGTAGGTACAGGTGCACGTGTAAGTGTGGGTGTTAGTGTAGGTGTAAGTGTACGGTAAGTGTGGGTGTAGGCGTAAGTGTGGGTGTAAGTGTTGGTGTAAGTGTAGGTGTGTGTAGGTGTAAGTGTTAGTGTGGGTGTTACTGTGGATGTAAGTGTGGACGTAGGTGTTCGTGTAGCTGTGGGTGTAGGTGTTAGTGTAGGTTTGGGTGTGGGTATAGGTTTAAGTGTTAGTGTGGGTGTAAGTGTGGGTGTGAGTGTAGGTCTGGGTGTAAGTGAAGTGTAAGTGTAGGTGTTACTGTGGGTGTAAGTATAAGAGTAAGTGTGGGTGTAAGTGTACGGTAAGTGTGGATGTAAGTGTAGGTCTGGGTGTAAGTGAAAGTGTGGGTATAGGTGTAAGTGTGGGTCTAGGTGTTGGTGTAAGTGTTAGTGTGGGTGTGGGTGTAGGTATAGGTGTAAGTGTGGGTGGAGGTGTTTGTGTAGGTGTTAGTGTGGGTGTAAGTGTGGGTGTTAGTGTAGGTGTTTGTGTAGGTGTATGTGTAAGTGTTACTGTGGGTGTAAGTGTAAGTGTAAGTTTGGGTGTAGGTGTAGGTGTAAGTGGGTGTAGGTGTTAGTGTGGGTGTAGCTCTGTTAGTGTGGGTGTTAGTGTGGATGTAAGTGTGGACGTAGGTGTAAGTGTTAGTGTGGGTGTGGGTGTTGGTGTGTGTGTGTAAGTGCTAGTGTGGGTGTAAGTGTGGGTATAGGTGTGGGTGTTAGTGTGGGTGTAGGTGTTAGTGTGGGTGTTGGTGTGTGTGTGTGTGTGTGTAAGTGTTACTGTTGGTGTAATTTAGGTTCGGTTAGGTTAGGTAGTTACTTTATTAATCCCCGAGGAGAAATTTTTTCGCTACAGCAGCATACAGGAAGCGATAGATAATAATAGAAAGCAATCAAATAGCAGTAAAAAAAATATTAAATATAAAATGCACAGTATATACAGTACAGTATATATCTATATATATTATATATAAACAACCAAGAAACACAGTCAACAGTGTTATTGTTGTGTGATGGATTTTGCCAGAGGTGAGTTATTGTACAGTCTTATTGCGGTCGGCAGGAATGATCTCCTGTATCTGGAATGATCTCCTGTATCTGGAATGATCTCCTGTATCAGGAACGATCTCCTGTATCAGGAACGATCTCCTGTATCTGGAACGATCTCCTGTATCTGGAACGATCTCCTGTATCAGGAACGATCTCCTGTATCAGGAACGATCTCCTGTATCTGGAATGATCTCCTGTATCTGTCCTTGTGACAGCGGAGCTGGAGGAATCTTTTGGAGAACGTCCTCCTATGTCCCTGCAGCAGGTGGAGAGGGTGGTCAGGATTATCCAATATGGATAATAGTTTGTTCAGCGTCCTCCTCTCCACCACCTTTTCCAGACTGTCCAGTTTGTAGCCGATGATGGAGCCGGCCTTCTTAACCAGTTTGTTAAGTCTGTTGGTGTCTCCAGCTCCAATGCTGCTCCCCCAGCAGACCACAGCGAAGTACAATGCACTGGCCACAACAGATGGTAGAACATCTCCAGCATCATGCTGCACACATTGAAGGATCGAAGTTTCCTCAAGAAAAAGAGTCGACTCATCCCCTTGTAGACAGCGTTGATGTTGGTCTTCCAGTTCAGTCTGTTGTCATGGAGACACCAGGTACTTGTACTCCTCCACCATGTCCACCTCCTCTCCCAGAACTCTCAGCGGTTGTGGAGCCGTCGTCTTCCTCCTGAAGTCGACCACCATCTCTCTGGTCTTGGCTACGTTCAGGAGCAGGTGATTCTTCCTGCCCACTCCACAAAGTCCTCCACTACTGCCCTGTACTCATCCTCCCGTCCATCCCTTATACACCGTCCACTGACTCCTCCTCCCGTCCATCCCTTATACACCGTCCACTGCAGAGTCATCAGAGAACTTCTGCAGATGGCAGGACTCTGAGTTGTTCTGGAAGTCAGTTGTGTAGAAGGTGAACAGGAAGGAGACAGAACAGTTCCCTGAGGAGCTCCATTACCATTGACCACCGTATCAGACAGCACACTGCCCAGACGGACAAACTGTGGTCTGCCTGTCAGGTAGTCAGTGATCCAGGAGACGGTGGGCGCGTCCACCCCCACCACCCGCAGCTTCTCACTCAGCAGCAGTGGTTGGATGGTGTTGAATGCACTGGAGAAATCAAAGAAAGTGATTCTCACAGAGTCACCGGTTCCATCCAGGTGAGACTGAGCTCGTTGCAGCAGGTAGATGATGGCATTGTCCACTCCCACATGAGGCTGGTACGCAAATTGCAGCGGGTCCAGAGAAGATTTCACCAGCGGTCTGAGGTGGGCCAAGACCAGCCTCTCCAGCACCTTCATCACATGAGATGTGAGGGCAACCGGTCGGTAGTCGCTGAGGCCAGATGGAGTCGTCTTCTTGGGGACTGGAACCAGGCAGGATCTCTTCCACAGCACCGGGACTTCCTCCTGCTTCAGGCTCAGGTTGAAGAGGTGTTGTAGGACCTCAGCCAGCTGGACGGCGCTGGTCTTCAGGACCCCGGGGCTGATGCCGTCAGGTCCTACAGCCTTGCGCTGGTGGAGTCTCTCCAGCTGTCTCCTAACCTGGCCAGTCATCACAGAGAGGGGGTGGGGGGGTCATGGTGTCGATGGAGGAAGAGCCCTTTGAGATTGAGGGCTCTATGCAGCTCACTAGGGGGCACAGAGGGGGGAGGGAGAGAGGCAGAAGAGGTGTTTGGGAGGTGTAAGGCGTGGAGGAGACAGATGAGAGTGGTGAACTAAACCTGTTGAAGAAACAGTTTAGCTCATTGGACCTCTCCAGGTTCCCCCTGGTTGTTCCTCTCCAGGTTCCCTCTGGTTGTTCCTCTCCAGGTTCCTCCTGGTTGTTCCTCTCCAGGTTCCCCCTGGTTGTTCCTCTCCAGGTTCCCCCTGGTTGTTCCTCTCCAGGTTCCCCCTGGTTGTTCCTCTCCAGGTTCCTCCTGGTTGTTCCTCTCCAGGTTCCTCCTGGTTGTTCCTCTCCAGGTTCCCCCTGGTTGTTCCTCTCCAGGTTCCCTCTGGTTGTCTCTCTCTCCCCTTGAACCCAGTAATCTCCTTCATACCAGTCCACACCTCCCTCACGTTGTTCTGCTGGAGTTTGGCCTCCAGCTTCCTCCTGTGGGAGTCCTTGCACTCCCTCATCTTCTCCTTCAGGTGGCGCTGCACTCTCCTGAGCTCATCCCTGTCCCCAGATTTGAAGGCTGCTTTCTTCTTATTAAGAAGAACTTTCAGGTCACTGGTGATCCACGGCTTGTTGTTGGGGAAGCATTTTACAGTCCGGGATGGTACGGTGGTGTGTTCACAGAATTTGATGTATTCTGTGATACAGTCCGTCCTGCTGTTGATGTCCTCCCCATGTGGTCCACACAGCACATCCCAGTCCGTGGACTCAAAGCAGTCCTGCAGGGCGTCTTTAGCCTCCTGTGTCCACCTCCTCACAGTCCTGGTGGTTACAGGCTGCCTCTGTACCAGAGGAACATACTTGGGAGTCAGCAGGACCAGGTTGTGATCTGACCTACCAAGTGGGGGGGGGGGGGGGGTAGCACTGTATGCATCCATACAGTGTGGGTGTAGGTGTAAGTGTGGACGTAGGTGTTAGTGTAGGTGTAAGTTTGGCTGTATGTGTAGGTGTCAGTGTGGTTGTAGGTGTAAGTGTTAGTGTGGGTGTAGGTGTGGATGTAAGTGTAGGTCTGGGTGAAAGTGTGGGTCCAGGTTTAAGTGTGGGCATAGGTGTAAGTGTAGGTATAGGTGTGGGTGTAGATGTAAGTGTGGGTGTAAGTGTTAGTGTGGGTGTAAGTGTTAGTGTGGGTGTAGGTGTGGATGTAAGTGTAGGTCTGGGTGAAAGTGTGGGTCCAGGTTTAAGTGTGGGCATAGGTGTAAGTGTAGGTATAGGTGTGGGTGTAGATGTAAGTGTGGGTGCAGGTATAGGTCTAACTGTGGGCGTAGGTGTAAGTGTAGGTGTAGCTATAGGTGCAGGTGTAAGTGTGTTAGTGTGGGTGTAGGTATAGGTGTGGGTGTAGGTGTTAGTGTAGGTGTTTGTGTATGTGTAAGTGTTACTGTGGGTGGAGGTGTAAGTGTGGGTGTAAGTGTAAGTTTGGGTGTAGGTGTTTGTGTAGGTGTATGTGTAGGTGTTACTGTGGGTGCAAGTGTTAGTGTGGTTGTAAGTGTAAGTTTGGGTATAGGTGTAAGTGTGGGTGTAGGTGTTAGTGTGGGTGTAAGTGTAGGTCTGGGTGTAACTGTGGGTGTAGGTGTAGCTCTGTTAGTGTGGATGTAAGTGCTAGTGTAGGTGTAAGTGTGGTTGTAGGTGTAAGTGTTAGTGTGGGTGTTGGTGTGGGTGTATGTGTAAGTGCTAGTGTGGGTGTAAGTGTACGGTAAGTGTGGGTGTGGGTATAGGTGCATGTGTGGGTGTAGGTGTTAATGTGGGTGTTGGTGTTGGTGTAGGTGTGTGTGTAAGTGTTACTGTTGGTGTAAGTGTGGGTGTAGGTGTAAGTGTGGACGTAGGTGTTAGTGTAGGTGTAAGTTTGGCTGTATGTGTAGGTGTAAGTGTTAGTGTGGGGGTAGGTATAGGTGTGGGTGTTAGTGTAGGTGTTTGAGTAGGTGTAAGTGTGGGTGTAGGTGTTTGTGTATGTGTAAGTGTTACTGTGGGTGTAGGTGTAAGTGTTAGTTTGGGTGTAGGTCTGGGTGAAAGTGTGGGTCCAGGTTTAAGTGTGGGCATAGGTGTAAGTTTAGGTATAGGTGTGGGTATAGATGTAAGTGTGGGTGTAAGTGTTAGTGTGGGTGTAAGTGTGGGTGTAGGTATAGGTCTAACTGTGGGCGTAGGTGTACGTGTAGGTGTAGCTATAGGTGCAGGTGTAAGTGTAAGTGTTAGTGTGGGTGTAGATATGGGTGTTAGTGTAGGTGTTTGTGTAAGTGTGGGTGTAGGTGTTTGTGTATGTGTAAGTGTTACTGCGGGTGTAGGTGTTAGTGTGGGTGTAAGTCTTAGTGTGGGTGTAAGTGTAAGTTTGGGTGTAGGTATAGGTGTTAGTGTGGGTGTAGGTATTAGTGTAGGTGTTTGTGTAGGTGTAGGTGTTACTGTGGGTGTAAGTGTAGGTGTTAGTGTAGGTGTGGGTGTAAGTGTTAGTGTGGTTGTAAGTGTAAGTTTGGGTATAGGTGTAAATGTGGGTGTAGGTGTTAGTGTGGGTGTAAGCTTGGCTGTATGTGTGTGTGTGTGTAGGTGTAAGTGTTACTGTTGGTGTAAGTGTGGCTGTAGGTGTAAGTGTGGACGTAAGTGTTAGTGTGGGTGTAGGTGTGGGTGTAAGTGTAGTTCTGGGTGTAAGTGAGAGTGCGGGTGTAGGTCTGGGTGTAAGTGTGGGTGTAAGTGTAGGTGTAGCTATAGGTGCAGGTGCGGGTGTAGGTCTAACTGTGGGTGTGGGTGTGAGTGTAGGTGTTAGTGTAGGTGTGGGTGTAGGTGTAAGTATGGGTGTAGGTGTGTGGGTGTAGGTGTTAGTGTAGGTGTAGGTGTAAGCTTGGCTGTATGTGTGTGTGTATGTGTAAGTGTTACTGTTGGTGTAAGTGTGGCTGTAGGTGTAAGCGTGGACGTAAGTGTTAGTGTGGGTGTAGGTGTGGGTGTAAGTGTAGTTCTGGGTGAGAGTGTGAGTGTAGGTCTGGGTGTAAGTGTGGGTGTAAGTGTAGGTGTAGCTATAGGTGCAGGTGTGGGTGTAGGTCTAACTGTGGGTGTGGGTGTGAGTGTAGGTGTTAGTGTAGGTTTGGGTGTGGGTGTTAGTGTGGTTGTAGGTGTAAGTGTGGGTGTAGGTGTGGTGTGGGTGTGGGTGTAGGTGTGGTGTGGGTGTAGGTGCATACAGACCGTCATGTTGAGGTCACCTAAAAACTGTAAAGCTGTCCTTTAATGAGACAACACACCTCACAGACGTTGAACGGTGACTAATCATTACTCTCTGTCTGTCTCTCTCGCTGTCTCTCTTTGTTTCTGTCTGTCTGTCTGTCTCTCTCTCTGTGTGTCTCTCTGTCTCCATCCCTTTGTCTCTGTCTCTGTGTGTACAGGGTGTGCTGAGCAGAGCAGTCAACTGGACAGAGCTGGAGAAACAGTATTCCATCAACTCTGTGTATGAGGAGGAGATCATTAACCTGTTGGAGTACTGTGGGGTGAGTTCTCCGCCCCTCACTGACATCGCTGACTCATCTCTGACTCATTGCTGACTCATTGCTGAGACATCGCTGAGACATCGCTGACATCCCAGTCCGTCACACACCGCCTCTGACTAGTAGAACGTGTACTTTTCATCAGAGTAAATGAGTTTCCTGTCGGTGTGCTCAGTTCAGCTGTGTTTCTGTGTCGTGTCAGTATGAAATGACTGTTTGGGTTTTACATGACCAGAGTCCAAAGGTTCACTGTGTCTGTGTGTCAGGCGGACTCCTTTAAGATGGGTGCAGACCTCCTGAAGGACGTGGACTCTTTACTGCACCAGCTCGGCCTGTCTGGAGATCACACCATGTCAGCTGGGGTTGGTGGAGGTCCTGAAGGGGGCGGGGCTCCAGACACAGTCAACCAATTATTATCATCAGTAAACAGCCATGGAACAAGCCTGGACCCTCAGCCAAGGTAACCGGGTGCAGTTGTTGTGAGGGGAAGCTTCTGAATGGGCAGCTCTAATTCATTGTTACTTTATTTACACCATGTACAATGTCCCAGTACTACAACGTCCTAGTACAACAACGTCCCAGTACAATGTCCCAGTACAACAGCATCCCAGTACAATGTCCGAGTACAACATCCTAGTACAACAACGTCCCAGTACAATGTCCTAGTACAACAACATCCCAGTACAACGTCACAGTACAACAACGTCCCAGTACAATATACTAGTACTACAACGTCCTAGTACAACAACGTCCCAGTACAATGTCCTAGTACAACGTCCGAGTACAACATCCCAGTACAATGTCCTAGTACAACAACGTCCCAGTACAACGTCCTAGTACAACATCTCAGTACAACAACGTCACAGTACAACAACGTCCCAGTACAATATACTAGTACTACAACGTCCTAGTACAGCAACGTCCCAGTACAATGTCCGAGTACAACATCCCAGTACAATGTCCTAGTACAACAACGTCACAGTACAACAACATCCCAGTACAATGTCTGAGTACTACAACGTCCTAGTACAACAACGTCCCAGTATAATGTCCCAGTACAACGTCCTAGCACAACAACGTCCCAGTACAATGTCCTAGTACAATGTCCGAGTACAACAACTTCCCAGTAGAACAACGTCCAAGTACAATAACGTCCCAGTACAATGTCCTAATAGCATATGTTGCTCCAAAACCTCAATATATCATTCAGCATTAATGATGCTGATAACAAGCTGGATGGTCCCTCTCCTCTTTAACCTGGAGGATGCAGCGTCCATGATTTCCAAACAGAATCTCAGATTGTGATCCATCAGACCTCAGGACAGTTGTCCACTTCACCGCAGTCCATCTTCAATGATCTCGGTCCAGAGAAGGCGGCGGTGTTTCTGGATCATGTTTCTATCTGGTTTCTTCTTTGGAGAGTTTTAACAGCATTTGTGGACGCAGCGATGAACTGTGTTCACAGACGATGGTTTTCACAAGTGTTCCTGAGCCCATGCAGTGATTTCCACTTCAGAATAGTGTGTTTTTAATGCAGTGCTGCCTGAGGGCCCGAAGATCACCACCATCCAATATTGGTTTCCAGCCTTGTCCCTTGTGTTCACAGATTTCTCCAGATTCTCTGAATCTTTTAATGATATTATTTCATTCAATTCAACTTTATTTATATAGCGCCAAATCACACAAAGGTTATTTCATGGCACTTAACACATTAACGTCTTTACAGCGAGACTTTACAACATTAAACAGAGAAACCCAACAATTCAACAATTTCCACAGAAGCTGGGAGGGGAAAAAACCTCCTCTTTAAGGGAGAAAAACATCCAACAGAGGGAAGAAAAACTCTGTTTAACAGGAAGAAACCTCCGACAGAACCAGGATCAGAGATGGAGAACATCTGTTAACAGAACCAGGATCAGAGGTGGGCGGAGCATCTGTTAACAGAACCGGGATCAGAGGTGGGCGGAGCATCTGTTAACAGAACCAGGATCAGAGGTGGGCGGAGCATCTGCCTCGACCGGTTGGGGTGAGAGGAGAGCAGAGAGAGAAAAGGACAGCATAGAGATAGAAGAGAAGAACTGTTGGTGGAGACGACAATCACAGAGCAGAGACATGCAGCTCCATGACGGGACATCTGGAAAAGAAAGAACAGAAACTACACGAGCGAAGGAACTGAATGGAGACAACAGATAATAAGAAGAAACTATGGGAGAGAAAAAGATGGTGAGGTATGAGTCAGTTAAAGAGTAGGAGGAAAGAAAAGAAGCTCAGCATGTAACGAGGTCCTCCAGCAGCCTCGGCCTATAACAGCATAACTAAGGGTTGGTTCAGGTCTACCTGAGCCAGCCCTAACTATAGGCTTTATCAAGAAGGAACGTTTTGAGTCTAATCTTAAAGCTAGAGAGGGTTTCTGCCCCTCCAACACAAACTGGGAGCTGGTTCCACAGGGGAGGAGCCTGAACACTGAAGCTCCGCCTCCCATTCTACTTCTGGAAACTCTAGGAACCACAAGTAGACCAGCGTACTGAGTGAGAAGTGCTCTGCTAGGATTATATGGTTCTATAAGATCTCTAAGATATGATGGAGCCTGGTCATGTAGAGCTTTGTAAGTCAGCAAGAGAATTTTAAATTCTATTCTTGATTTCACAGGAAGCCAGTGAAGAGAAGATAAAACTGGAGAAATATGATCTCTCTTGTTAAATCCCATCAGTACTCTTGCTGCAGCATTTTGGATCAGCTGCAGGTTTTTAATGAGTAATTTGGACATCCTAACAACAAGGAATTACAATAAACTAGTCTAGAAGTAACAAACACATGAATTAGTTTTTCTGTGTCATGCTGAGGAAGGATTTTCCTGATTTTATTAATATTACGTAGATGAAAGAAGGCAGTTCTGGAGATTTGCTTTATATGGTGTCTAAAGGACAAATCCTCATCAAAGATGACTCCAAGGTTCCTCTCAGTTTTGCTGGAGGCCAAGACAACGTTTATGAACCGTACATGATGAAATCCACTAATTCTTCACAAGTACAAGCAAAGTAGGAGACAGTCTGTCTCACTGTAGTCCCACCTGTGAAGATGAGAAAGTAGAACCTGTTGGACAGGGACAGATCAACATGTCTTCGTCTTCACAGATGTCTGTGTGGCTTAGATCATTCCACTCCATGTTATTACGTTCGACGCTTCCTTCAGCTTCTGTCCTCTCTTGTCTCAGACACCTCAGTGCCCGAGACGCTCTCCGGGGGACGAAGACGGATTCTGCCAAATGCTGTCGTCCATCGTTACACAGAGAGTCCATCAGCTTCATGAAGGCAGTGATGGACGAGTGCACTCACATGGCCAACTTCTCTGGTAGGATGCAGTGATCTCACCTCCATCAGTCTCACAGCAGCTCCATGGCAACCAGTCAGCAGAGCAGAGGACGGACCATGTCTCCATCTGCTGTCTGGACAGGACACACATGAGACAGGCAGGAGGCAGACAGGAGTCAGACGGGAGACAGAAGAGACAGATGGGAGATAGACAGGAGACACACAGGAGACACACAGGAGACACACAGGGGAAAGACAAGAGACAGACAGAAGAGAGACAAGACACAGAGGAGAAAGACGGGAGACGGACAGGAAGAAGACAGACGGGAGACAGGAGACAGCAGCGCTGTGTCAGTTAACACCTCACGATGTCCCTCACTGACAGACCTGAGACAACAGAAACAGTCAGGCACACGTCTGTCCCACAGGGGACATCACTGTATGATTTCCTTCCAAATGCTTAAAGTCCAAATGCAGCGAAAGAACTGTCTTGATGTCTGTAGACTGGATGTCTGTCCATCACTGTGGGACGTTTATGAATCTGTCCTGTCCTCTGTCCTCCTTTTCTCTATCCTCCGTCCCTCCGTTCTCTGTCCTCCATCTCCTGTCCTCTGTTCTCTTGTCCTCCGTTCTTCTGTCCTCTGTTCTCTGTCCTCCATCCTCCTTTCTTCCTGTCCTCCTGTTCTCCGTCCTCTTGTCCGCCGTTCTCCGTCCTCCATCCTCTGTCCTCAATCCTAGTCCCTGTGGACACCAGTCTCATCATCGTGGTCCAGGCCAAAGAGGATGCCTACATTCCTCGGACAGGTGTCCTCAGTCTTCCGGACATCTGGCCAGGATGTGAAGTCAGATACCTGAAGGGAGGACACATCAGTGCTTACCTGTTCAAACAGAAGGTGTTCAGGTGAGACACGCACACACAAACATGACAAATAACACCTGACACGTCAGGTATCTGTTTTATGGATCGTGTGTTTGATTTAACATGTTTTTTTTGTTTTTTTTTTTGCAGACAGGCCATATATGAAGCCTTCAACAGATTCTGTCTGAAGTATCCTCACCTGCACTAACCCCCCCCCCCCCACACACACACACACACACACACACACACACTCCAGTGAGGATAAGGAGCATCAGCTGAAGATGATGATATTGTTCATCGGCTGTGACACGTCTGAGTTATAGACAACTGGTTCTTGAAGAAACTGACACTGTTTTAAAACCTCATTTGCATTTAAATTAATTAATAAACTTATAAAGAAATAAATACATCTTTTATTTACCCAAATAATACGTTTTTGTCCAGAAATAAATGAAGTGAAATTAAAGTTCATGTTTCCTTTTAATGACTACTTTCATTTTAAAATCTCTGTGCGAGTCAAGTGCACACTGTATGCTGTCTGCATCATTGACTCATCGCTGACTCATCGTTGACTCATCTCTGACTCATTGCTGAGACATGCTGAGACATCGCTGACATCCCAGTCCGTCACACACCGCCTCTGACTAGTAGAACGTGTACTTTTCATCAGAGTAAATGAGTTTCCTGTCGGTGTGCTCAGTTCAGCTGTGTTTCTGTGTCGTGTCAGTATGAAATGACTGTTTGGGTTTTACATGACCAGAGTCCAAAGGTTCACTGTGTCTGTGTGTCAGGCGGACTCCTTTAAGATGGGTGCAGACCTCCTGAAGGACGTGGACTCTTTACTGCACCAGCTCGGCCTGTCTGGAGATCACACCATGTCAGCTGGGGTTGGTGGAGGTCCTGAAGGGGGCGGGGCTCCAGACACAGTCAACCAATTATTATCATCAGTAAACAGCCATGGAACAAGCCTGGACCCTCAGCCAAGGTAACCGGGTGCAGTTGTTGTGAGGGGAAGCTTCTGAATGGGCAGCTCTAATTCATTGTTACTTTATTTACACCATGTACAATGTCCCAGTACTACAACGTCCCAGTACAATGTTCCAGTACAATGTCCTAGTACAACAGCATCCCAGTACAATGTCCTAGTACAACAACGTCCCAGTACAACGTCCTAGTACAACAACATCCCAGTACAACAACGTCCCAGTACAATGTCCTAGTACTACAATGTCCTAGTACAACGTCCTAGTACAACGTCCTAGTGCAACGTCCCAGTACAATGTCCTAGTACAACATCCTAGTACAACGTCCTCGTACAACAATGTCCCAGTACAATGTCCTATTATTACAATGTCCTAGTACTACAACGTCCTAGTACTACAACGTCCCAATACAATGTCCTAGTACAACGTCCCAGTACAACAACGTCCCAGTACAATGTCCTAGTACTACAACGCCCCAGTATAATGTCCCAGTACAACGTCTTAGCACAACAACGTCCCAGTACAACAACGTCCCAGTACAATGTCCTAGTACAACGTCCGAGTACAACATCCCAGTACAATGTCCTAGTACAACAACGTCCCAGTACAACGTCCTAGTACAACATCTCAGTACAACAACGTCACAGTACAACAACGTCCCAGTACAATATACTAGTACTACAACGTCCTAGTACAACAACGTCCCAGTACAATGTCCGAGTACAACATCCCAGTACAATGTCCTAGTACAACAACGTCACAGTACAACAACATCCCAGTACAATGTCTGAGTACTACAACGTCCTAGTACAACAACGTCCCAGTATAATGTCCCAGTACAACGTCCTAGCACAACAACGTCCCAGTACAATGTCCTAGTACAATGTCCGAGTACAACAACTTCCCAGTAGAACAACGTCCAAGTACAATAACGTCCCAGTACAATGTCCTAATAGCATATGTTGCTCCAAAACCTCAATATATCATTCAGCATTAATGATGCTGATAACAAGCTGGATGGTCCCTCTCCTCTTTAACCTGGAGGATGCAGCGTCCATGATTTCCAAACAGAATCTCAGATTGTGATCCATCAGACCTCAGGACAGTTGTCCACTTCACCTCAGTCCATCTTCAATGATCTCGGTCCAGAGAAGGCGACGGTGTTTCTGGATCATGTTTCTATCTGGTTTCTTCTTTGGAGAGTTTTAACAGCATTTGTGTACGCAGCGATGAACTGTGTTCACAGACGATGGTTTTCACAAGTGTTCCTGAGCCCATGCAGTGATTTCCACTCCAGAATAGTGTGTTTTTAATGCAGTGCTGCCTGAGGGCCCGAAGATCACCACCATCCAATATTGGTTTCCAGCCTTGTCCCTTGTGTTCAGAGATTTCTCCAGATTCTCTGAATCTTTTAATGACAGTGTAACGGCCTGGGTGACATGTTAGTGTTAACTGTCAAAAATGTCAGTGTTCATTCTTGTTGTCACTGTATTTACATAAGTTGTGAGACCTGTCAGTCACCTCTGTACCTATGACAGTGAGCGGTGTGGGACAGCCGCCTGTGATTGGCCAGGAGCCATGGGGGGATTTGTTGTTCTTTTCCTTGCTTGGCGTTATAGTTAGTTCAAGGTGTGCCGAGCGAGAGATGCTGTGCAGAGAGCTACTGGTAAGAATTAGCCGTTGTGTTGCCATTGGCTACGGCCCACAGCAGCCAGTGTATTGTTCCGAATAAAGTTCCAGCAAACCGGGTACCATCTTCTTTAAGTAGGGATGCTACAATATTATGAGCCGTTGATGATGAAATCCACAAATTCTTGACAAGCACAAGCAAAGTATGAGACAGGAGACAGACAGGAGACACACAAGAGACACACAAGAGACAGACGGGAGACAGAAAGGAGAAACACGGGAGACAGCAGCGCTGTGTCAGTGAACACCTCACCCTGTCCCTTATTGACAGACCTGAGACAACAAAAACAGTCAGGGACACGTCTGACCCACAGGGGACATCACTGTATGATTTCCTTCCAAATGCTTAAAGTCCAAATGCAGCAAAGGAACCGTCTTGATGTCTGTAGACTGGATGTCTCTGTCCATCACTGTGGGACGTTTATGAATCTGTCCTTTCCTTTGTCCTCCGTCCTCTGTACTCCTGTCCTCTATCCTCCTTTCTTCCGTCCTCCATTCTCTTGTCCTCCGTCCTCCTTTCCTCCATCCTCCTTTCTTCCGTCCTCCATTCTCTTGTCGTCTGTCCTCCATCCTCCTGTACTCCGTCCTCCTATCCTCCATCCTCCTGTTCCTCTGTCTTCCTGCCCTCTGTCCTCCTGTCCTCTGCCCTCTGAGGACATACACTGCATGCTGCAAGCTTGTGGTTTGGTGTTTTCAGAAGGAACAGAAACACATCTGTACACATGCTGACTGCTGCAGGTGCCATCATGTATCGTGCAACCTAACATGCAGCAGCCTTACTTCCTGTTCCGGTCAGACAGAAGCAGGAGGAGGAGGATGTGAGCAGTCAGACGGAGTTTCAACAAAAATGAAAGACAGAAAACATCTGCCAGCAGCAGAGGTGACAGGTGAGTCCTTTTGATGGGTTTACTGAGCGAAAGGTCCATAAGGACCTCATCACCTGTCTACTATTCACACCTGGTCGCCTTCTCCTCTCAGGATCGCAAACATTTCTGAGCGGACACACGCTCTGACGACTTTTATTTTGTATCTTGTTTACATGCGCGAGGTGGAAGCGGATGTGACGTCACCGCCACTGTGCGCACCAGCTGATCAGGGCACGAGCAGGTCCGTCGTTACGGTCACGTTCGGATGTTGTGACCGTCTGGGACACGGCGGCAGTTCGGTCCGCGCGCTGCTGACGTCCTGCGGGAAGCTGCTGCGCGTGCACCTGAGGCCTGTTTGTTTTTGATCTGCCGCCGCGGCCTACCTGAGATGCTAAGCTAGTCAGTTAGCTGTCACCGTCAGCAGGGCCCCTGGATGCAGACTGCTGCCCGGGAATGTCTCCGCTGTTCCTCCGGACCAAACCGTGGCGGTGTGACGGAGGTTCGGTCGACGCTGCTGCGGGCTGTGACGTGTAGGACGTCCATGTTAGCAGCTGTGTGCTGCTCCCACAAAACCTCTGCGCGCTCCCGTCCACCTCCGAGATGTGGCTTAAACTGTTCTTCCTGCTGCTCTACTTCATGGTGCTCTTCATGCTGGCCAGGATCTTCGAGGCGGTGGTCTGGTATGAGACGGGCGTGTTCGCCACGCAGCTGGTGGATCCGGTGACTCTCAGCTACAAGAAGCTCAAGACCATCCTGGAGGGCCGCGGGCTGGGCTACTCCGGACTGGCCGAGAAGAAGGACGTCAGCGAGCTGGTGGAGAAATCAGGTAAAGGTGAGGCTGGTAGTGAACCGGGTAAAGGTGAGGTGAACCGGGTAAAGGTGAGGTGAACCGGGTAAAGGTGAGGCCGGTGGTGAACCGGGTAAAGGTGAGGTGAACCGGGTAAAGGTGAGGCCGGTGGTGAACCGGGTAAAGGTGAGGTGAACCGGGTAAAGGTGAGGCCGGTGGTGAACCGGGTAAAGGTGAGGTGAACCGGGTAAAGGTGAGGCTGTTTGTATTTCCTCTTCCCAGGAGAGCTGACTCAGGGGGAGCTTTACTCCGCCATCAAGAAGGAGAAGGAGCAGACGGAGGCCGGAGACTCCAGCAGCACTCACTTCAGTGGAGAGATGCACTTCTATGAACTGGTGGAGGACACGAAGGACGGGATCTGGCTGGTTCAGGTAAAAGCTCAGGAGATTAAAACCTGTGTCAGGAGAACTACATGACCTCCTCTGCTAATCGATAAACACCAAACTAATACTAATAAATCACACGGTTTGTTTTTATAAATCAGAAAATGTTCTATTAATTATGCTAATGCTTCCAACTGTTGTAGTTGGTCTCTCCTTGTGATTGGACGTCAGTAGGTGGTCTCTCCTTGTGATTGGACAGATGGTTGTGTGTCCCTGTGTCTACAGGTCATAGCCCAGGACCGGGAGGCTCTGCTCAGTAGGTCCAGTTGGGGAAAGATGGTCCAGAAAGTGTCTCAGTTTGGGATCAGAACCGGGACCTTCAACTGCTCCAATGACCACAGGTGGGAACACGACACGACTTCCTGTCACTTCACAATAAGAGAAAGTAGTGTGTGACTGAGCAGTTTTAGAGCACGCTGCTAAAGAACCTTCAGTAAAGCTGTGTTCCGGTCCTGGTGCCGGTTCTGTTCTCCAGGTCGTGCATCAAGCGAGGCTGGCAGCGCTCCACTCTCATCATGTCTGTTCCTCAGACGTCAGCATCGAAGGGCAAAGTCATGCTGAGAGAATACAACGGCCGTCGCATTGAAACTGAACACATCTTTCGCTGGATGACCTCACATGTGGCTCATCGAATCAGAACCCTGCGTCGGTCGGAGCAGCTGATGGAGGAGTGGCGGTCTGACCCGGCTCACCCAGTCAAGATGTTTCTGTTCGCCCGTCTGTCCCAGCCTCCCGCCTTCTTCTCCTCGCTCTCCGTCAAGTTCACAGGCAGGATCGACTTCATCTTTGTGGACGTACGTCACTGGGACAACCACAGCAGCCTATCAGAGATCGGTGTGACCCGGAGCCCCGCCTACATTCTCAAGATGCCTGAGGGTATTTATCGCTACGGCAACAGGTGATGATTTAAAACGGATTCCTGTCTGTGGACATACAGATTCAGATATTAAAATAATAGACATGAGGGACGATGGTCCTTCAATCATTTCTGCTGGTCCTTTACTCGTCTCTGCTGGTCCTCTGTCTGTAGTACGGGTGAGTTCCTGTCCCTGGCTGCCATGGACACCTTCCTACGTTCGGTCCAGCCGGAGGTCAATGATGTGTTCGTCCTCAGCCTGGTCCTCATCAACCTACTGGCCTGGATGGACCTTTTCATCACACAGGTCAGTGTTCGTCTTCCTGAAAACACGGTGGAAACCAAAGTGCTCTTGTTACAGTCACTGTTTTCATTTAAAGATACCTTAAACTCAGCTTCCATATCTCCTCACATTTAATTTAATTCAATTCAATTCAACTTTATTTCTATAGCACCAAATCACAACACAGGTTATTTCATGGCACTGAACACATTAAAGTCCTTACAGCAGAACTTTACAATATTATACAGAGAAACCAACAATTCAACAATTTCCACATAAGCTGGGAGGGAAAAAACCTCCTCTTTAAGGGAGAAAAACCTCCAACAGAGGGAAGAAAAACTCTGTTTAACAGGAAGAAACCTCCAACAGAACCAGGATCAGAGGTGGAGAACATCTGTTAACAGAACCAGGATCAGAGGTGGGCGGAGCATCTGTTAACAGAACCAGGGTCAGAGGTGGGAGGAGCATCTGTTAACAGAACCAGGATCAGAGGTGGGAGGAGCATCTGTTAACAGAACCGGGATCAGAGGTGGGAGGAGCATCTGTTAACAGAACCGGGATCAGAGGTGGATGGGGCATCTGTTAACAGAACCGGGATCAGAGGTGGGAGGAGCATCTGTTAACAGAACCTGGGTCAGAGGTGGGAGGAGCATCTGTTAACAGAACCGGGATCAGAGGTGGGTGGAGCATCTGTTAACAGAACCGGGATCAGAGGTGGGAGGAGCATCTGTTAACAGAACCGGGATCAGAGGTGGGAGGGGCATCTGTTAACAGAACCAGGATCAGAGGTGGATGGAGCATCTGTTAACAGAACCAGGGTCAGAGGTGGGAGGAGCATCTGTTAACAGAACCGGGATCAGAGGTGGGCGGAGCATCTGTTAACAGAACCAGGATCAGAGGTGGGCGGAGCATCTGCCTCGACCGGTTGGGGTGAGAGGAGAGCAGAGAGAGAAAAGGACAGCATAGAGATAGAAGAGAAGAACTGTTGGTGGAGACGACAAGTGCAGAGCAGAGACATGCAGCTCCATGACGGGACATCTGGAAAAGAAAGAACAGAAACTACACGAGCGAAGGAACTGAATGGAGACAACAGATAATAAGAAGAAACTATGGGAGAGAAGAAGATGGTGAGGTATGAGTCAGTTAAAGAGTAGGAGGAAAGAAAAGAAGCTCAGCATGTAACGAGGTCCTCCAGCAGCCTCGGCCTATAACAGCATAACTAAGGGTTGGTTCAGGTCTACCTGAGCCAGCCCTAACTATAGGCTTTATCAAGAAGGAACGTTTTGAGTCTAATCTTAAAGCTAGAGAGGGTTTCTGCCCCTCCAACACAAACTGGGAGCTGGTTCCACAGGGGAGGAGCCTGAACACTGAAGCTCCGCCTCCCATTCTACTTCTGGAAACTCTAGGAACCACAAGTAGACCAGCGTACTGAGTGAGAAGTGCTCTGCTAGGATTATATGGTTCTATAAGATCTCTTAAGATATGAATTTAAAAAGGAAAAATTATAATCGTTGGTCTGGTACATTAATCTGATAGCTTCGGTACAGTACAGTGTAGCGACCTCCTCGATGATGATTGACTGACTGGTTGGCCTCCTCAATGATGATTGGCTGCTGATTGGGAGTTGGAGGCGGGACCAATGTTTACTGTTCTAACATGTCTTCTTTTTGATTGACAGGGAGCAACAGTGAAACGATTTGTGGTTCTGATCCGAACTCTCGGAACCTATAACTCCATCCTGCTGGTGTCGTGGCTGCCAGTTCTGGTAGGAAACAAACTCTCCTGTTCTACACGTAGTTCCATCATTTACACGGTACCAGACAGGAGCATGTTATGGGAGGAGTGATAGCATGATTGAAGCATGTTGAGGGAGGAGTTACATCGTGACTAAAGCATGTTATGGGAGGAGTTATAGCATGACTGAACCATGTTGTGGGATGAGTTGTAGCGTGACTGAAGCATGTTGTGGGAGGAGTTACAGCGTGACTGAAGTATGTTGAGGGAGGAGTTACAGAGTAACTGAACCATGTTGTGGGATGAGTTATAGCGTGACTGAAGCATATTGTGGGAGGAGTTATAGTGTGACTGAAGCATGTTGTGGGAGGAGTCATAGTATGACAAGCATGTTGTGGGAGGAGTTACAGCGTGACTGAAGCATGTTGTGGGAGGAGTTACATCGTGACTGAAGCATGTTGAGGGAGGAGTTACAGCGTGACTGAAGCATGTTGTGGGAGGAGTTAGTGTGAATGAAGTATGTGGAGGGAGGAGTTACAGCGTGACTAAAGCATGTTATGGGAGGAGTTACAGCGTGACTGAACCATGTTGTGGGAGGAGTTATAGCATGACTGAAGCCTGTTGAGGGATGAGTTACATCGTGACTGAAGCATGTTGTGGGAGGAGTTATAGCGTGAATGAAGTATGTTGTGGGAGGAGTTACAGCGTGACTGAACCATGTTGTGGGATGAGTTATAGCGTGACTGAAGTATGTTGTGGGAGGAGTTACAGCGTGACTGAAGCATGATGAGGGAGGAGTTATAGCGTGACTGAATCATATTGTGGGAGGAGTTATAGCGTGACTGAAGCATGTTGTGGGAAGAGTCACAGCATGACTGAAGCATGTTGAGGGAGGAATTATAGCGTGACTGAAGCATGTTGTGGGAGGAGTTACAGCGTGACTGAAGCATGATGAGGGAGGAGTTATAGCGTGACTGAAGCATATTGTGGGAGGAGTTATAGCGTGACTGAAGCATGTTGTGGGAGGAGTTACAGTGTGACTGAAGCATGTTGTGGGAGGAGTCATAGCGTGACTGAACATGTTGTGGGAGGAGTCATAGCATGACTGAAGCATGTTGAGGGAGGAGTTATAGTGTGACTGAAGCATGTTGTGGGAGGAGTTACAGCGTGACTTAACATGCTGTGGGAGGAGTTACATCGTGACTGAAGCATGTTGAGGGAGGAGTTACATCGTGACTGAAGCATGTTATGGGAGGAGTTACAGCATGACTGAAGCATGTTGTGGGAGGAGTTATAGCGTGACTGAACCATGTTGTGGGAGGAGTTATAGCATGAATGAAGTATGTTGTGGGAGGAGTTACAGCGTGACAGAGACCACTCCATCTCCCTCCTTCAACTCCGACCGCTTTACACACTGTCAGACATTAGTTAAAATGGAGGGGCGGGGGGAGACAGTGACACCTGGTTGATGCGAGGTCGGAGCAGAACAGACAGGAAGTGTGTTCATAATAAAGTGCTCCCCCTGCAGGCGCTGCTCCAGCTGCCCGACCTGGACTCTCTCTACATCTGCAGCCTGAAGCTTCTGCGCTACGCCGACACCACCTCGCTGGCCGGCCTGCTGAGAGCAGACTGGACCTTCTACTCGTCCCACCCGGCTCTCTTCCTGTCCACCTACCTGGCCCACGGCCTGCTCGTTGACTACTTTGAGAAGAAGCGGCGCTGTGGGCGGAGCCAGGGGGACAGCACCACCAACCTGGAGTGGCTGTCCAGCTTGTGGGACTGGTACACCTCCTACCTGCTACACCCCATTGCATCCCTGCATCAGGTCCCGTCGGACTACTCCGACTGGGAGGAGGACCCCAACTTCTTATTGGAGCGCCTAGCGTTCCCTGACCTCTGGCTCCGCCCATTAGTAAACGTGGACTACATTAAAGAGCTGCCGACCTGGAGGCTGTGCACTGTTGGTCAGCAGGGGGGCGAAGGGTGTGGGGGGAAGCTAGAAGAAGAAATGGACAGCAGCCAATCAGACGCAGAGAGCAGGCAGCAGAGGCCCTGCCCCCCCCTCTGCAGCCATCAGTGTGTGTGTGCTGCTGAGTTGACCTGCTGCTGTCCGTCAGCAGGCCGCCTCCCACCTGAAGGTGTGTGTGAGTGGTTGCCGTGGCCGCGCGGCGTGCTACGCTGCTCCGAGTGTGTGGTGTGTCTGGAGAACTTGGCGGGTGGCGAGCTGCTGATGGCGCTGCCCTGTGGCCACGCCTTCCACCAGCCCTGTATCGCCATGTGGCTCGCTGCAGGCAGACACTGCTGCCCAGTGTGTCGCTGGCCCAGCTTCAAGAAGAAACCGAGTACCACTGATCCAGGTCCAGCACCACTGATCCAGGTCCAGCACCACTGATCCAGGTCCACGTTAACATTTAGTTAGTAACCGATCCGACTCGTCTCACCGGTCACTGCTCAGCTCAGGACAGATGCTGCAGCACTAACATGGAGTTGTGGTGGTTTTGAAGATCCGACTCCTCTGCAGCAGCTCGGCGGGAGTCCGATGGTCTCACCTGACAGGACTAACAGTCGGTGTGGATCATGTGACTGACAGCTGAGTCTGCTCTGTGACCTCACATCTGCTCATGACATCACAGGTCCTGACAGTCAGACAGGACCTGGATCAGAACCTGGATCAGACACTGAACCAACCTGTCAGGTGGAGTCAGACGATGCAGATCGACCCTTCAAACCCAGAACCAGAACCAGTGGACTTTAACCCCTGGACCATGTTTTAACTATTTTAGGCTCCTCCTCTTCCTGCTTCAGGCTCCACCCCCTGCAGGCTCCTCCTTCCCTCTGATGCAGATTGGATCTTCTGCTGACAGACAGTGAAGGAGGCCATCGTTGAGCCAAGGCTCCGCCCTTCCGGTCTGGGTGGATGTGTGTTCAGGGTAAGAAGAGAACGTGTTCTCAGCAGTAACCTTGTTCTAACAATAAAAAGTGTTTCCAACCTTTCAGGTTCTTCTGTCGTCCTTCTGATCAGCAAGTTAACAAAACACCTTTTCAGTGGTTTTACATTCATGACTTTTATTCCCATAAAAACTAACAAAGTCCAAGCTGACTGTCCAGATCTGCAGCGTCTAGAGCCGTGACTCATACCTTGTAGATTACATTACATTTCATTTATCTGACGCTTTTATCCAAAGCGACTTACAATAAGTTCATTTCAACCATGAGGATTCAAACCAGAACAACAGGAATCAAGAAAATATAATTTCTTCCAGAAAGCCAAACTACAAAGTTCTATCAGTAAGTTCTATTTTAAGATACTAAAGTTCTACTGTTCAAGATAAAGTCTGAAGAGGTGTGTTTTTAGTTTGTGGTGGAAGATGTTCAGAGTTTCTGATGTCGGTGGGGAGCTCATTCTACCATTTAGGAGCCAGGACAGTAAACAAGTCGTGATTAAACAAATTATTTTGATAACTTTTAATCCCAAACATGTTTTCTATCCATAGAACCTAAATTCAAGTCGGTCGGACAAAATCCCTCGGAGGAGTTCGACAAAGTAAAACGTGTCAGAATCGCCCAAAATGGCAACTAAACTCAAAATGGTGGACTTCCTGTCGAGTTGACGTAACGGTGCAATGTAACTTTTTTGTGCGTCCAGGTGTGATACACGTGTCCACCGGATTTTGTGAATTTAGGTAAATGTGGCCGCCGGGGCATCGCTTTAGGGGGCGCTCTCGAGCTGTTTGGCCACGCCCACTCGCGACTCCACTAGAATACTACATTTTTAACCGGGAGACAAATGTGTTTCCACTTTCATGAGTTTTTGAATATGATAAAGCCTCCAAAAAGGAAAATCACTTTACATAAGAATAAGAACGTCCAAGAAGAAAAATAACATTTTTACGAAAAACAATAGGGCTTTCGCACCATCGGTGCTCGGGCCCTAACAAAACACTCGAGGGGGGAGCTGCTGTAACAGGTTGCCACTAGCACGGCGCCATCTTACACCTGTCCGTCACAACATTCGCTCCCTCTCTCCTTCCTCTCTCTCCCATTTCTCTCCCTCCTCTCTGGTCTCCTCTTTGGCCTCCTCTCTCCCCCTTCTCTCCCTCCTCTCCCCCTCCTCCCTCCCCCCTCTCTCCCTCCTCTGTTTTATCTGCCCTCCCTTCAACTGACTCTTTCTCCCTCATGTATCCTAACTCAGCCACAGACACTCTCCTTTCTACTCTGTCTTCCTCTCTTGATTGTCTCTGTCCTCCTCCTCTCGGTGCTCCCAGAGAGCCACTATGAGAGCATCAGAAAGGAAATGTAGAAAATCTAACCACCCTGACGACCTGCTCACTTATCAATCTCTCCCTCCTCTATCTCTGCAGCCAAAAGCTCTTTCTACCAAACCAGAATTACATCCTCATTTTCCAACCCCAAAAAGCTATTCTCCATCTTCTCCATCTTCTCCAACCTCCTTGACCCCCCTCCCTCTCCTCCCTCCATCCTTCCATCAAGCCACTTTGTCAACTACTTTACTAAAAAGATAGATGACATTCGCTCCTCATTTTATAATCCATCTTCTATAACTACATGTCCATCATCTTCATCTTCATCCCCTTCACTTTCCTCTTTCACCCCCCTGTCTCCCAATCAAGTTGTTACCTTGGTAACCTCCACCCCCCCAACCACCTGCCCCCCCCTCCCCGTCCCATCTCACATTCTCCAGTCTATTGCTCCAGACCTTCTTCCTTTTCTCTCCATCTCATCACCACTTCTCTGTCAACGGTCTGTTTCCTGAACTCTCTGAAGGAGAGAGTGAACCCTCTCCTGAAGAAACCCCCCCTCAACCCGTCTGAAGTAAACAACTACAGACCGTCTCTCTTCTTAACTTTCTTTACAAATCTCTGGAGTGAGCTATCTTTGACCAACTCTCCTCCTATCTCCACCATAATAACCTTCTTGACCACCAGTCTGGTTTCAACAGAGACGGTCCTCCTTCTGTCTCTGAGAAGCTTCACACTGCTAGAGCAGCCTCTCTGTCCTCTGTCCTGATCCTTCTGGACCTTCTGCTGCATTTGACGGTGAACCACCAGATCCTTCTTTCCTCCTTCAGGACCTCGGTGTCTCAGGCTCTGCTCTCTCCCTGTTCTCATCCTACCTCAATGACCTCACCTACCGGGGAACTTGGAGAGGATCTGTGTCTGAACCTTGTCCTCTCACTACTGGTGTCCCTCAAGGCTCCGTCCCAGGTCCCCTCCTCTTCTCTCTACACCAACTCTCTCGGCTCTGTCGTTCACTCGCATGTCTTTTCCTACCACAGCTATGCTGATGACACCCAACTGATCCTCTCTTTTCCCCGATCTGAAACACAGGTAGCAGCATGAATCTCTGCCTGTCTGACTGACATGTCTCAGTGGATGTCCTCACACCACCTGGAAATCAACCTCCACAAGACCGAACTGCTCTTCCTTCCAGGGAAAGACTCTCCCACCCTCGACCTGACTACTACCTTCAACAACTCTGTTATCTCCGACCCTGACTGATAAGAACCTCGGAGACACTCCACAGTCAACTCTCTCTTTCTGCCAACATCACTGCAACAACACGTTCCTGTAGATACATGCTGCACAACATCAGGAGAATACGTCCTCTTCTCACTCAGGAGGAGGTGCAGGTTCTGGTCCAGGTTCTGCTCCAGGCTCTGGTCCAGGTTCTAGTCATCTCACATCTAGACTACTGTAACTCCCTCCTGGCAGGTTTACCTGTTAGTACCATCCGACCTCTGCAGCTCATTCAGAATGCACTACTCCGCTCCTCCTCCTCCTCCTCCTCCTTCACTGGTTACCAGTAGCTGCCCGCATCCGTTTCCAAACATCGGTACTTGCGTACCGTGATGTGAACCGATCCGGTCTAGTCTACATCCAGGACATGGTCCAACCCTACACCCCAGCCCATTCACTCCGCTCCTCCTCCTCCTCCTCCTCCTCCTCTGTCCTGGCTCCTAAATGGTAGAATGAACTCCCCAACGACATCAGAACAGCAGAACCTCTGAACATCTTCCACCACAAACTAAAAACACACCTCCTCCTCCTTTACCTTGAACAGTAGAACTTTAGTATCTTAAAATAGAACTTACTGACAGAACTTTGTAGTTTGGCTTTCTGGAAGAAATTGTATTTTCTTGATTCTTGTTCTGGTTTGAACCCTCATGTTGAAATGAACTTATTGTAAGTCACTTTGGATAAAAGAGTTAGCTAAATGAAATGTAATGTAATGAACAACAGTCACTAATAATCAACAACAGTCAGTCTAATGAAGAACAACAATCACTAATGATCAACAACAGTCAGTCTAATGATCAACAACCGTCACTAATGATCAACAACAATCAGTCTAATGATCAACAACAGTTACTAATTATCAACAACAATCAGTCTACTGATGAACAACAGTCAATAATCATCAACAACAGTTAGTTTAATGATCAACAAATGTTACTAATGAGCAACAACAATCAGTCTAACGATGAATAACATTCAATCTAATGAAGAACAACAGTCACTAATGATCAACAACATTCTGTCTAATGATCAACAATAGTCACTAATGGTCAACAACAATCAGTCTAATAATCAACAACAGTTACTAATGATCAATAACAATCAGTGTAATGATCAACAACAGTTACTAATGATCAACAACAATCAGTCAAATTATCAACAACAGTCGGTCTAATTATCAGCAACAGTCACTAATGATGAACAACATTCAGTCTAATTATCAACAACAATCAATCTACTGATGAACGACAGCCACTAATAATCAACAAGTCAGTTTAATGATCAACAAATGTTGCTAATGATCAACAACAATCAATCTACTGATGAACGACAGTTACTAATTATCAACAACAATCAATCTACTGATGAACAACAGTCACTAATAATCAACAACAGTCAGTTTAATGATCAACAAATGTTAGTAATGATCGACAACAATCAGTCTAATGATTAACAACATTCAATCTAATGAAGAACAACAGTCAGTCTAATGATCAACAACAGTTACTAATGATCAACAACAATCAGTCTAATAATCAACAACAGTTACTAATGATCAACAACAATCAGACAAATGATCTACAACAGTCAGTCTAATGATCGAGTTGATTGAGTTTGTGTGTAGTAAGTTGTTTGTAGTTACTTTTGTGTTGAGTTGTGTGTAGTGACTTTATGATTGAGTTGTTTGTAGTGAGTTGTGTGTAGTGCTTGTGTTGTACACCAGCAGGGGGCGCTGCTGAGCTGTCCTGACTCTCGCTCCCCGAGGAGACATCCCGACTGTTCCACATAAACAGACTCACGTCTCTTTGTGCGTGCATGTGCATGTGTTCGCGCGCGTGTGAGAAAGCTCCAGCCAGTCAGACGCCAGTGGAGTTGGAGGCGCACGAGCCCTCTGTGTGATCTGTGTTTGCAGACCAGCGGAGGGACACGGAGGACCGGGAGGGGACACGGAGGGACACGGAGGACCAGTGTGCTGCCTCTGAGACCTGGATCACAAATTTCTGCAGAAGCAGTGTCCCGGTGAACCCGCTCAGTGACGGAGTGACACACATCCCGGTGGGCAGCCCGATATAGGAACTTTCTACCGGAAAGACCTGGATTTGGGATTGGCCCCCTGCTGAGGGCTGCAGAGGAAGTTAGTCTGTGCTTGGGATGTTTGACACTTTATGAGACTTTCGCATCTGTCCAGACTGTCCTGTGTCCTCCACTACAGTAGGTGTGAGTGTGTCTCTGTGTGTAGTGTATCTGTGAGTGTGTCTCTGTGTGTAGTGTGTCTCTGTGTGTGTCTCTGTGTAGTATGTGTGTGTAGTGTGTGTCTTTGTGTAGTATGTGTGTGTAGTGTGGGTCTTTGTGTAGTATGTGTGTGTGTAGTGTGGGTTATTCACAGCACTGCTATGCAGACTGAGTGGAGCCTCTCTCTCTCCTCTCTCTCTCCTCTCTCTAACTCCACTGAAAGTCAGTGAGAACAGTAGAGATCAGTGAGCGTCTCCATCCAGAGGGACGACGACGGTGCCGAGTAGCAGATGTTGCACAGCTTTGTGTACTGATGTGGATTATTCAGGATGCAGACAGAGTGGAGCCTCAGAAAAGCTGCTGGAAAAGTTCAAGTAAGAAAGCCGGCTGTGCAGCTTCCTCCAGAGCAGTGAGTGTCTGCTTCCTCCAGAGCAGTGAGTGTCTGCTTCCTCCAGAGCAGTGAGTGTCTGCTGCTGCTTCGAGCTGTCTGGTTCAGATGGTGTGTTTCTGAACTCCTCGCTGGGACCTGCAGGCGTGTTTTTTCCAGACGTGTTCACTCTCACAGCAACGGAACCCTTGTGGAATAAAATCATTTCTCTGATCAGTTTTAAGGACAAAGTTCACGAAGCTTAGTTTCAGTGTCGATTGTCAGTTGGACTCAGAATGAAGGACCCTCTTCCTCTGAGTAGCACCTGGAGCAGGTCCATGGACACAGAACCCGTCCTCATGTCTGTGCCAGGCACCAACAAGAAGTTCAAGAGGAAGTCGCGAGAGCCCAAAAGGCTTTTCACCAGCCCTGAGCCCGACACCATGACAACCTTCCCCGTGGACCTGTCCGATGTGGACTCGGTAGATGAGGCGTGTCATGTCGGCGGGCCGGCTCCTCTCCACAGACAGCTGATGATGTCACAGGAGGCAACAGCCAGCACTGCGGGGCTCCCGTCAGGTCGACCAGACGACAGCGTGGCTGCAGCTCAGAGCGCTGCCATAGACATGAGAATTGGCGTCAACGTGCCTGGCATCACCTCCAAAGTGTCCCAGTTACCTGCTTCTCAGTTCTCCAGCCCAGAGATCTCCCTCTGGCCTCCCTCCATCTCCCAGCCTCTGTCCAACAGACTCAAACTGGGCCTCCACTCCACGTTCCCTCTGTCTCCACCACCCAGCCACCCGGCCTTCTCCCTGGAGCCGCCTCTGTCCGGGTCCAGAGGCTGCCAGCCCTCCCGAGGCCACGAACACATGGAGCCACAGGCCTCTTCCCCCAAGGTAAATAAGTGGAGTGTCAGCAAAGAGAGAAACCTGTCAGAGATTTTCTTCGGAGAAATATCAATGTTCAGACCATTCAGTTTATCAATGAGCCAACTGACAGAAGATAGTTTAGCTTGAAGTAACAAACAGGGACTTGTTCCGTCTCCTCCTTTATGACGTTCACATCTTTGTTGTTGGATGTTTGAAAATGTCACTGAATGAAATGAATTAAACAATGAATGAATGGATTGATCAGTAATAGAAGAGGTTCTGATTGTTCTCTACTTCGGTCCAAAGGTTGATACCGGGGTTTGGTAGAGTATTGATCTGCCTTTTTGGTCTGAGTGACATGTGGGTGACAAACCGTCCGCCATTGGGTTCTGTTGTTTCCTGCAGTGATGCAGAAACACCTGCTAATGACATACTTTTAATGGGTTCTATCACCTGAGTCTCTCTGGTCCTCTGCTCTCAGGAGTCTCCAAGGAGGCGGATCGGGATGAGTGCTGATGGACCCGGACGTCTTCCAGAGGTCAAAGCCATCCAGCAGACCAGGAGGCTTCTGGCCAACGCCAGGGAGAGAACCCGAGTCCACACCATCAGTGCTGCATTTGAGGCCCTGAGAAAGCAGGTCAGACTCAAAGTCTCCTCTGCAAACACACACAACAGTGGATGGACAGTACAAGACAAGCATATGCACACTGTGACGGTTCGACTGTGGCGACATGCCAGCTGGTCTCTACTCACATTAAACACCACACAACCTTCCCAACACAAAACACAGATGTAATGTAAAGTTTATATTTTAACACAACTTCACTTAAAGTAAGCCCACCCATTCTTCTCATTTTACAGTATCAAACAAACGTGTCAGAAATCTGCGTGGTTGATTTCCTGTCTTCCTCTCTCCAGGTGCCGTGTTACTCATATGGGCAGAAGCTCTCCAAGCTGGCTATATTACGTATAGCCTGCAACTACATCCTGTCTCTGGCTCAGCTAGCAGAGCAGGACTACAGCTCAGACCACAACAGTTTGAGTTTCTCTCAGTGTGTGGAGCAGTGCACCAGAACTCTGCAGGCCGAGGGCCGTAGCAAGAAAAGGAAGGTGAGGCTGGACTATATGGAACACACCTGATACAGAGAACCAAAGGCATCAGGCCTTCACTCATCATTTCCCATGTGATCATGTTTCAGTAAGAAGCCTGCTTCTCTTTCATGCAGCACAATACATCCATGTTCATGTGTCATCAGTATGATGTATGTAGAAGCACTCATCCTCTAGTATTCACCACACGGCATGTGTGGACATTCATGGACCAACATGAGGCCTAATGAGGCCTAGACTGGTGTTAAACAGAAGGCAGGGAGGTGAATGTGACCAAGCTTTGTAGCAATGGTGGAATCAGTGTTGCGAGAGTGTTCCTCCAGATGTGTCTTTCTGCTGGAGTTCATGTCAGAGGCAGTTTTACACAGTAAACTCTGACTGAGAGGCAGCTCTGATAAAAACTGACTCTGAACACCGCTCAGTGCAGACGTCAGACCGTCTACAGTGTTCCACTTCAAATGTGCATGTGTGAAAACATGTAGCCAGATTTAAGTGGGGGCAGACACACTGTCAGACTGTTCCTCTGCTTATATTGAGTCCCGGTATATCAGTAGTTCTACTCACTGCATCAGTAGTTCTGCTCACTGCATCAGTAGTTCTCACTGCATCAGTCGTTCTACTCACTGCATCAGTAGTTCTGCTCACTGCATCAGTAGTTCTCACTGCATCAGTCGTTCTACTCACTGCATCAGTCGTTCTGCTCACTGCATCAGTAGTTCTCACTGCATCAGTCGTTCTACTCACTGCATCAATCGTTCTGCTCACTGCATCAGTAGTTCTCACTGCATCAGTAGTTCTGCTCACTGCATCAATCGTTCTGCTCATTGCATCAGTAGTTCTCACTGCATCAGCAGGTCTTCTCAGTGGATCAGCAGGTATTTCACTGCATCAGTATGTCTGCTCGCTGCATCAGTAGGTCTCACTGCATCAGTAGTTCTACTCACTGCATCAGTAGTTCTCTCACTGCATCAGTAGTTCTGCTCAGTGCATCAGCAGGTCTTCTCAGTGGATCAGCAGGTATTTCACTGCATCAGTAGGTCCCTCACTGTATCAGTATGTCTGCTCACTGCATCAGCAGTTCTACTTACTGCATCAGTAGTTCTCACTGCATCAGTAGTTCTCACTGCATCAGTAGTTCTGCTCACTGCATCAGTAGTTCTGCTCACTGCATCAGTATGTCTGCTCACTGCATCAGCAGGTCTTCTCAGTGGATCAGCAGGTATCTCACTGCATCAGTAGGTCTCCCACTGCATCAGTATATCTCTCACTGCACCAGTTGTTCTGCTTACTGCATCAGTATATTTCTCATTGCATCAGTATGTCTGCTCACTGCATCAGTATGTCTGCTCACTGCATCAGTAGTTCTACTCACTGCATGAATAGTTCTACTCACTGCATCAGTAGTTCTACTCACTGCATCGGTAGTTCTCCTCAATGGATCAGTAGTTCTGCTCACTGCATCAGCAGGTCTTCTCAGTGGATCAGCAGGTATCTCACTGCATCAGTTGTTCTGCTTACTACATCATTATATTTCTCACTGCATCAGTATGTCTGCTCATTGCATCAGTAATTCTACTCACTGCATCAGTAGTTGTACTCACTGCATCAGTAGTTCTCACTGCATCCGTAGTTCTCACTGCATCAGTAATTCTCAATGTATCAGTAGTTCTCACTGCATCAGTAGGTCTCTCACTGCATCATGACTGAGACATTGTTACCATACCAGAAATGCAGCTACAGTCTCTTTCCAATCCATCAGCTGTGTGCGAATTCATGTGGAGCAGAGAGACACTGCGTTTGTTACACTGGATGAGAGCAGTGATCACATGACGAGCTGTGTGGTTGTGAAAGTGAGTTTTCATTAGTGAGACACAGTCGCAGTGTTCAGCCTCACACTACGCTGTTGCTCTTAGATGTAAACTAGCTGAGGGCTTTTTCCCTGCTGGCTGGCCGTGTGTGTGTGTGTGTGTGTGTGTGTGTGTGTGTGTGTGTGTGTGTGTGTGTGTGTGTGTGTGTGTGTGTGTGTGTGTGTGTGTGTGTGTGTGAGTGAGTGTGTGTGTGTGAGTGAGTGTGTGTGTTCTGAAAGTTCCAGACACCAGATGTTTAGAGTGGAGGGGAAGTGGAGCTGGCGCCATGAAGGGCAGAGGGCAGCAAGAAGGCACGCGAACTGAAACCACACACACACTCTGTGCACACACACACACACACACACACACACACACACACACACACACACACACACACACACACACACACACACACACACACACACACACACACACTGTGCACACACACACACACACACACACACTTGGCACATTCCCCAGCCGTCTCTCCAGCACATTCCCCCACTCTGCCTCTCCGAGCCATCTGCTCCAACATACTTTGAAACAAGGAGGGGAAAAAACACAGTCATCATCAGCCTGTCAGACAGCAGCAGCTGGTGGAGAGACAGAGGGTGTGTGTGTGTGTGTGTGTGTGTGTGTGTGTGTGTGTGTGTGTGTGTGTGTGTGTGTGCGTGTGTGCGTGTGTGCGCGTGTGTGCTTCCATCAGAAGGGTGACCCTGGAATCATGGAGCTCAGCTGCTCGAAGTTCTTTTATCTCAACAACATGGTTGATGTTTTACTCGTCACATTGAAGCAGCTTTCACCTAAACAACATGTGTTTCCTTCCAAATCTGAATAACTTCTGCTCATGTCGTGTCTGACTGCGTCTCTCGGCTGGAGCTGCTGGTACCGGGCCTGAACGGGTTCCTGTGAGACTCCTCTTCACGACTGTCACATCTTCAGGGTTGGCTGTGATGCTCACTGCAGTGAACAGCTGCTCACTGGAGACGCAGCAGAGAGGTTCATCATAACAGTCATCTTTATTTTAAACGTGAGCGACAGAGTTGATCCCACAGACTGAAACAACTGGGCAGCAAAATCCAACCAAACCTGAAACAGTTCCTGTGAACTAGAAGAAAATCTGCTGAACATTAAAGGAGATAAACCAGAAATAAACAGAGGATCAAATAGAAACGGAAATGATGACAGTTTGTTTGACATGGTTCCTCTCACAGCTCATCATCACTGCTCATCATTGCTCACTTCTTTCATTGGTGTCCTGCAGTTGGTATTTATCTGCAGTACGACAGCTTTTATGATCTCAGAGCTGCATCAGATTTAAACACCACAAATACTCCAGCCGCTCTGATCACATGTTGTATATCAGCGGTGATGGTGTGTCTGCTGCAGCTCCCTCTCTCTGCTCTCTGATCACACACCTCACGAAAACTCGGTCCTCTGCTCAGCAGCACACAGCTGAAGAGCCCCACTGAGACCAGAACCAGTGAAAAAAGACGGGTCACTGGACCTCTATTCACAAACTCCAGACCAATGAGGTACTGCTCTGCTGCTGCCCCCCAGTGGCTGAAAACCTCCCTCACAGCAGGGATGGCCAAATGATGACGTTTTATATCCAAAAGGTCAAAGGTCATCCCCTTGTGACATCATCATGTGTTTGTCCATCAGAAAGAACAGGAGGGCAGACTGAGCTCATGTGGTCACATCCTGTGAAACATCAACCTTTTACAGTGTTTAGAGTGAAGGGACAGTTTTACACAAGAACATATAATGATGATAATATTCATGGTTCATCACAGACAGGAAGTGATTACGTTCTTTCTTTTAAACAGCTTTTATTTTGTCGACAGGTTGGGAGGCTGCCAGAGGAAGTATGACCCACCTCTGTCCCAACAACAGATCAGACGACCTGCCTCAGGCTCAACGCATCTGCTGGACTCAGTTGAACAGATGAGGACAAAGTCTGTGACCATGGAAACAAACACTAATGTTCACCACAGTACCGACCGTGTGGAGGAGGAGTCACATCCCAGTGTGCTTTAATGTTGGTACCACATGATGGGAAGGTGTGGCAGCTCAAGGCGATGATGGTGGTGGTGATGATGATGATGATGGTAGTCTGTATGTTGCAGTGTTAAACATGTATGAACTCTGTATGACAGAAGTCAGTTTGAATCCTGACACTCATCCAGAGGTGCCAATCATAAATTAATGACCCATATAGAAACACCATGACACACAGGTTTGAAAGCCAAGAAATCAAATTATTTCCAATAAAATCTCAAATGTATGACCCTTCTGTGTTTCCATTAACATACAAGGTTCTCCACCTGGTAACATGACGATGGATGTGTATTTGAAGCAGAGATCAGTTCAGAGTGTAGCACATCACAGAGGAACAACCTTCTACATCCAATCACTGCACACTTTAATACCACGGTCTGTACTTAATTTGCATACAATCTAACCAGCAGATATCATACAATGCTTTGAGAGGTTGGGTTTCTTTGCAGCTCTCACTGACAAACACTGTTCTCAGGTATTTTCAGGGTTCATGTGGATTTAAAGCCCCCAAAAGCCATGAAATAACTGAGGAGACGCAGATTGAAGGTCAAACAAAACTACTTTATTCAAACTTAAACAAAGTTAAACCCAAAAGAATAAAGGAAAACACGTGTGGTAGGCAGGTAAGTCAGTAATGAAATGGATAGATGTATGGATGATGGCTGGATGGATGGATGAATGAATGATGGATGATGTATGGATGGATGGTGGAAGGATAGATGACGGATGGATGGATGGATGACAGATGGATGGACAATGGATGGATGGATGAATGATGGATGGATGGATGATGAATGATGGATGATGGATGGACAATGGATGGATGAATGATGGATGATGACGGATGGATGAATGATGGATGATGAATGTATAGATGGATGGATGATGGATGGTTGGATGATAAATTGATGGATCATGGATGGATGAAGGTTGGATGGATGGATAATGTATGAATGATGGACGGATGATGGATGGATGACATGGATGATTGATGACGGATGGGTGAATGATGGATGATTGATGACGGATGGATGGATGGATGGATGAATGATGGATGACGGATGGATGATAAATTGATGGATGACGGACAGATGGATTGATGATGGATAGATGACGGATGTATGATGGATGGATTGATGATGGATGGATGAATGATGGATGGATGACGGATGGATAGATGGATGGATGACAGATGGATGGATGATAAATTGATGGATGACGGACAGATGGATTGATGATGGATGGATGGATGACGGATGGATGATGGATGGATAGATGGATGGATGGATGGATGGATGAATGATGATTGATGATGGATGGATGGATGGATGACGGATTGATGGATAGATGGATGATGGATGAATGATGGATGACTGATGATGGATGGATGGATGGATAATGGTAGGTAGGTAGTTACTTTATTAATCCCCAAGGGGAAATTCTTTCGCTACAGCAGCATTTATAGATAGAGGAATGAAATAAAATAACAGTAAAAAACTATTAAATATAAAAATGCTCAGTATTTACAGTACAGTATATATATATATTTTTTTTTTCATTATTATTTTTTTTTATATATTTAAACAAACAAGAAACACAACAGTGTTATTGTTGTGTGATGGATTTTGCCAGAGGTGAGTTATTGTCTTATTGCAGTGGGCAGGAATGATCTCCTGTATCAGGAATGATCTCCTGTATCTGTCCTTGTGACAGCGGAGCTGGAGGAGTCTTTTGGAGAACGTCCTCCTCTGTCCCTGCAGCAGGTGGAGAGGGTGGTCAGGATTATCCAATATGGATAGCCGCTGGAGAGCCGGCCTTCTTCACCAGTTTGTTAAGTCTGTTGGTGTCTCCGGCTCCAATGCTGCCCCCCCTCCACCTCTCCCTCCCAGCAGACTACTAGAAGTACAGTTCACTGGCCACAACAGATGGTAGAACATCTCCAACATCTCGCTGCACACATTGAAGGATCGAAGTTTCCTCAAGAAAAAGAATCGACTCATCCCCTTCTTGTAGACAGCGTTGATGTTGGTCTTCCAGTTCAGTCTGTTGTCATGGAGACACCAGGTACTTGTACTCCTCCACCATGTCCACCTCCTCTCCCAGAACTCTCAGCGGTTGTGGAGCCGTCGTCTTCCTCCTGAAGTTGACCACCATCTCTCTGGTCTTGGCCACGTTCAGGAGGAGGTGATTTCTTCCCGCCCACTCCACAAAGTCCTCCACTACTGCCCTGTACTCGTCCCCCCGTCCATCCCTTATACACCGTCCGCTGACTCCTCCTCCCGTCCATCCCTTATACACCGTCCGCTGACTCCTCCTCCCGTCCATCCCTTACACACCGACCACTGACTCCTCCTCCCGTCCATCCCTTATACACTGACCACTGCAGAGTCATCAGAGAACTTCTGCAGATGGCAGGACTCTGAGTTGTACTGGAAGTCAGTGGTGTATAAGGTGAACAGGAAGGAGACAGAACAGTTCCCTGAGGAGCTCCACACCACCCGCAGCTTCTCACTCAGCAGCAGTGGTTGGATGGTGTTGAATGCACTGGAGAAATCAAAGAAAGTGATTCTCACAGAGTCACCGGTTCCATCCAGGTGAGACTGAGCTCGTTGCAGCAGGTAGATGATGGCATCGTCCACTCCCACATGAGGCTGGTACGCAAATTGCAGAGGGTCCGGAGAAGGTTTCACCAGCGGCCTGAGGTGGGCCAAGACCAGCCTCTCCAGCACCTTCATCACATGAGATGTGAGGGCAACCGGTCAGTAGTCGTTGAGGCCAGATGGAGTCGTCTTCTTAGGGACTGGAACCAGACAGGATCTCTTCCACAGCACCGGGACCTCCTCCTGCTTCAGGCTCAGGTTGAAGAGGTGTTGTAGGACCTCAGCCAGCTGGACGGCGCAGGTCTTCAGGACCACGGGGCTGATGCCGTCAGGTCCTGCAGCCTTGCGCTGGTGGATTCTCTCCAGCTGTCTCCTAACCTGGCCAGTCGTCACAGAGAGGGGGGTGGGGGGAGTCATGGTGTCAATGGAGGAAGAGCCCTTTGAGATTGAGGGCTCTATGCAGTTCACCAGGGGGGGCAGAGGTGGGAGGGAGGGAGGCAGCAGAGGTGTTTGGGAGGTGTAAGGTGTGGAGGAGACAGATGAGAGTGGTGAACTAAACCTGTTGAAGAAACAGTTTAGCTCATTGGACCTCTCCAGGTTCCCCCTGGTTGTTCCTCTCCAGGTTCCCCTTGATTGTTCCTCTCTAGGTTCCCCCTGGTTGTTCCTCTCCAGGTTCCCCCTGATTGTTCCTCTCCAGGTTCCCCCTGATTGTTCCTCTCCAGGTTCCCCCCTGGTTGTTCCTCTCCAGGTTCCCCCTGGTTATTCCTCTCCAGGTTCCCCCTGGTTGTTCCTCTCCAGGTTCCCCACTGGTTGTCTCTCTCTCCCCTTGAACCCAGTAATCTCCTTCATACCGGTCCACACCTCCCTCACGTTGTTCTGCTGGAGTTTGGCCTCCAGCTTCCTCCTGTAGAAGTCATTGCACTCCCTCATCTTCTCCTTCAGGTGGCGCTGCACTCTCCTGAGTTCCTCCCTGTCCCCAGACCTGAAGGCTGCTTTCTTCTGATTAAGAAGCACCTTCAGGTCACTGGTGATCCACGGCTTGTTGTTGGGGAAGCATTGTCCAGTCCGTACATAATAATAATCATAATGGATGAATAATGGATGGATGATGGATGGATGACAGATAGATGATTGATGATGGATGGATGACGGATGGATGAATGATGGATGATTGATGATGGATGGATGGATGACGGATGGATGGATGAATGATGAATTATGTATCGATGGATGGTGGATGATGGATGGATGGATGATGTGTGGATGGATGATGAATGGATGATAAATGGATGGATGATGGATGGATGGATTGATGATGGATGGATGACAGATGGGTGAATGATGGATGGATGATGGATGACAGATGGATGGACAATGGATTGATGATGGATGGATGAATGATGGATGATTAATGATGGATGGATGGATGACAAATGGATGGATGAGGGATGAATGATGGATGGTTGGATTGATGATGGATGGATGAATGATGGATGATTGATGATTGATGATTGATGATTGATGGATGATGGAAGGATGATGGATGTCAGATGGATGGATGATGGATGGATGGATAATGGATGAGTAGTACGGTTGTGTGTCATGTCTAAAACATGTGTGGGTGGAGAGTTTATGATGTGGAGACATCGACCAGGCATATAAATATGTTTACGTATATATATGTACATCATTTCTGCCAATAGACATATATATATTTATACATATTTATATATATCCATATTCATATATAGATATATTTATTTACATATTTATATATATCCATATTCATATATATATATTTACATATTTATATATATGTTTATATAATATACATATAAATGTTCCTGGCAGAGAAGATGCTCTCTGATGAGAACAAGCTGATCTGCTCATTTCACTTCTTTTTGTCCAGCTCTGAGGTTTCCTGACAAATCAGGTCCTGCTAACTCTCTAAGGATTCTGGGTAATTAAAACTGAAACACACTGCTTCAAACATGGTTCTGTCTGAAAAGTTTCAGGTTATTTTGGATCAGAAGTGACAATAAAAGTTATAAGTTCAAGTCACTGCAGCTTCTGAAAACCCCGAGCCTCTTCCTGCCAGCAGGTATCGCTGGTGGTTACCAGGGAACCAGGTTTAATACGGCCATCAGCACGTGATGTTTTCGTCACGTTTGCGCATGTCAAGGAGCTGTTGCATCGGTGTAAAGTGCGGATCAGATGAGTTCTGGATCTGGACTGTTGGTCCCGAGTCTTCCGTCTGAACCCGCTGAAGAGACGCGCAGGCGCCGTTTCCTGTATTCCATAACAACCAGGGACGCTGTCTCTTGATTGGCTGCAGTTCCCTCCGTGTTTCCGGCCTGCAGCGGTTCTATTTGTACCGGATTTCCTCCGAGAGCGGCGGATTAACGGCCGTCTCAGAGACGCTGAAGGCAGGAAGGAGCTGCTTGGTCACTGCAGGTGTTGGATGGACGTCAGCTGCCGCTAATAGAGTGCAATCTGCGGGAACAGCTGCGGAAGATTACCGCGGACAAGATGCAGAGCTAACAGGAAAGATACGAGATGTCCCAGGGAGGGACAGATAGACACTGTCCAACGCGGAGTACAAAATCCTCCCCGGAAGTTGAGCCCAGAGTCCAGGTAACACATACCAGGTGACTTGTAGGACGCCAGGTGAAAGGACAGTCTGTCAGGGACAGGAAGACATTTCTGTGGTGCACGGGGACAAATATTCTGGTGGACAACGGAAAGACCCACGTGACGTTTCTGCTGAAGCTGCATTAATACTGTCTGTAAAAACAGAGAGGACACTGTGTGGGACAGGACATGGCCATCTCTGTAGGACAGACATGTCCGTCTCATCTTTGTAGGACAGAAATGTCTCTCATCTTTGTAGGACAGATGTGTCTGTCTCATCTCTATAGGACAGGGAATGTCAGTCTCTGTAGGACAGACATGTCCGTCTCATCTTTGTAGGACAGGAAATGTCCATCTCATCTCTTTAGGTCAGACATGTCCATCTGTGTAGGACAGGACATTCTCGTTCTGGCTTGATTCAGGGTCATGACCTCTGACCTCTGCTTTTAGGTCCTGATTCAGTTGATTAAATGAGCAATTTGTAAGAATGGAACTCCATCTTGTAATACCACCTTCTATATTAGGAGGCAGCTGTGAGTCACCTCAGCGTCCAGCAGTCTGTCCTCAGTTTGGTGTCGGTGGATGGTACAGACAGACAGGTGGATGGTACAGACAGACAGGTGGAAGGTGAAGACAGAATGTTGGATGGTAAAGACAGTAGACAGACAGGTGGGTGGAAGGTACAGACAGACAGGTGGATAGTACAGACAATGTTGGTTGGTAAAGACAGATAGACAGACAGGTGGATGGAAGGTACAGACAGACAGACATTAGGTACACACAGACAGACGGGTGGATGTTACAGACAGACAGACAGGTAGAAGGCACAGACAGACAAAGAGGTGGAAGGTACAGACAGATGGGTGGATGAAAGGTACAGACAGACGGGTGGATGAAAGGTGCTGACAGACAGGTGGATGGAAGGTACAGACAGACAGACAAGTGGAAGGTACAGACAGACAGGTGAAAGGCACAGACAGACAGGTGGAAGGTACATACAGACAGACAGACAGGTGGAAGGTACATACAGACAGACAGACAGGTGGATGGAAGGTACAGACAGGTGAATGGCACAGACAGACAGACAAGTGGAAGCTACAGACAGACAGGCAGGTGGAAGGCACAGACAGACAGGTGGACGGAACCGACAGACAGACGGGTGGACGGAACAGACAGACAGACAGACGGGTGGATGGAACAGACAGACAGACAAATGGGTGGACGGTATAGACAGACAGGTGGACGGTACAGACACACAGGTGGAAGGTAAAGGCAACATGTTGACAGATAAAACGGATAAACAGACAGGTGGATGGAAGGTACAGACAGGCAGACATTTGGAAGGTACAGACAGGTGGAAGGCACAGACAGACAGGTGGAAGGCACAGAAAGGCAGGTGGATGGTACACAGACAGATGAGTGGATGGAAGGTGCTGACAGACAGGTGGATATTACAGACACAGGTGTCTGCGTGCATACAGACAGACAGGTGGAAGGTACAGACAGACAGGTGGATGGAAGGTGCTGACAAGACAGGTTGATGGTACAGACAGGTGGATGGAAGGTAAAGACAGACAGGTGGAAAGTACATAAAGACAGACACATGGAAGGTACAGACAGACAGACAGGTGGATGGAAGGTTCTGAAAGACAGGTGGATGGAAGGTACAGACAGACAGGTGGAAGCTATAGACGGTGGAAGGCACAGACAGGTGGAAGGTACAGACAGACAGGTGGAAGCTACAGACAGACAGGTGGAAGGCACAGACAGGTGGAAGGTACAGACAGACAGACAAGTGGAAGGCACAGACAGACAGGTGGATGGAAGGTACAGACAGGTTGATGGTACAGTCAGACAGGTGGAGACAGACAGGTGGATGGAAGGTGCTGACAGACAGGTTGATGGTACAGACAGACAGACAGGTGGATGGAAGGTAAAGACAGACAGACAGACAGACAGACAGGTGGATGGTACAGACAGAAGGTTGGGAGGTACAGACAGACAGGTGGTGTCTAATCTGATCTTCTGTTCACAGTTTATCTGCGATGAATCAGAACAACTCCAAGACTCTGGAGGACAAACTGCAGGTCACACACACACACACACACACACACACACACACACACACACACACACACACACACACACACACACACACACACACACACACACACACACACACACACACACACACACACACACACACACACACACACACACACACACACACACACACACACACACAGAGTGTTCATCCAGAGATGTGTGTCTGATGGTTTTCTCTGTTTCAGACTGGGACACCTCCGAGTCCCCCTGTCCAGACAAGGATCAGGTGAGGACCTGGTCTGTTATGGACCTGGTCTGTCTTGGACCTGATGGACCTGGTCTGTCTCGGACCTGATGGACCTGGTCTGTCTCGGACCTGATGGACCTGGTCTGTGGTCGTCATCAACACGGCTCAGCTGCAGAACGTATTTAAAGATTGTTTCCCTGTTTGTTTCAGAGATGTAGCTGCTGCACGCTGACCGACGATCTGAACACCAACGGTACTGAAACCTTCTCTGGATGTCAGCAACAGGGAGGAAGGACAGAGTCCATCACCACAAAGAGCTGCTGCATCAATGAAGTCTTGGTCTTCATCCTCCACTAACAACACAACCAGACAGCATCAAATGATGAAATAAATGCTGACATGATTCAGTGGTCACCATCAAGCAGAACCCTTCCTCTGGAAACATGTATCACATATTTAAATATCTCCTTGGTAATGCTCTATTTCTCCCTCTAGGCTCCTGGTCTCACAGGTCCATCTCCCGCTCCTTGCAGCGAGTTGAGGTTTTGCTCAGGACCTTTAACCCCGGTCTCAAATGGCCGTTCCACGGTCGTAGCCACACCGACCACGAGGAGCATCTGGTGGTTGCTCACAACCTGGTGTCGCGGTCGTCTGCGTGGCTCCTGCGGCTGCAACAGGCTCTTCTGACTGTGGCACCTCAGTGGCAGCTGGTGACTGGGACACAGACGGGGTCTCCCCAGGTGAATCCCAGGGGTTGATGACAAGATTTCCTCTGCTGCAGGGGGAGAGTTCCTCGCAGCTCACTGCATGTCGCATTTTAAGTAGGATGTGGAAACCTGAAGCCTCCGTGGAGGAGGAGGAGACGTCTGTGTCCCGCAGGTCAACCTCACATTCACGGATTCTGGTGTTTTAATGGGACGGAGGAGACGAGCTTTGAAGTTTTTATGTCCATGTTGAAACGTGTCTGGAGGAGATCTTTGAAAACAGGATGGCATGATGAGAATCATCTCATTAGATTAGCTTTAGCCTTTAGCTCTCACTTTACTATGATTCAGTGAACACCAGTGCATGAAGGACTGCAGTAGATGTGTGACAGGTGTGAACTTCTAAATTCATTCTCAGGATATGTCCCCAGGAGGCGCTGTTCTGACACCAAACTGTATGAGCAGTAAAGGAAGAAAAAACAAACATAAGACTGTTTCTGCTAGGAAATCATTTTTAAAAAGAGCTTTTCATAATGAATTAAATCATGTGAGCTGCTCTGACACCAACTCTGTGCTCTCCTCCTCTCACCTCCAACCAGGCCTGTGTTAAAGGACTTCCAGTTGAAGGATGTGTCCTCCTGCTACCCTCCTCCTCCTCCTCCTTCAGAGCACTGTGGAGGCTCCTGGAGCAGCGAGCCCTACTGCTCTTCATGCATGAGTACTGGAAGAGGGCTCGCCTGGCATCTGCCTACATATCCAGTCTGAGCCGTCTGTTGGTGCAGCAGCAGGTGAGGATGAGGGCTGCTCTTCGTCCTTGCAGTGTTCAGTGTAGTTCTGTGGGCATTGGTTATTTGGTTATAAACAGTGTTACTGTGGAAACGTGGATATCTGTGCCAACATTTTGGACCAATCAAACTCGGGAGAGGATTCACATGAAAACACTTTGAAAAGAAAAGTGTGTTAGTGTATCTGACCGGAACTACGGCCAAATCTTATTTCACTGTCAACTGGTGAGTGTCCTGATGGTTCAGCAGCTCAGGGGGATCTGTCCTCTGGAGACTAGGACACAGATGTTCCAGTGGGTCAGGGGACAGAGCAGTTGTTTGTTCACTTCATTATCTTCATGACTTTTTGTGAAAGTTCTTGAATGTAGATCAGAACTTTGTGGGCTGTGTTGTGATATTTTTGGCTGTCTCTGGAGCATTAACGTGTCTTATTGTCGGTCCGATTCGTTGGTACTGACCTGTACTCTCTTTTCCAGACTCCATTCCGGGTCGGTCTCAGCTCTCTGACTCAGGAGCTTCAGGTCCATCTGAACCACTGGTCCTGTCTGTTCTCCAAAGTCCATTCAGACCCCTATCTGAGACCTGTACTGGTGGAGCAGAGCGGGCTGCTGGTGCAGATCCAGCAGACTCTGGACCTGCTGGGTCTGCAGGCGCTGGTTCTGGCAGATCGTTACGTGTGTGCCAGTGTGTCTGCTGTAGCTCAGACTCAGTTGGACTCTGTGCCAAAAGAAGTTCTGGAAGATGTTCTGGCCGGTACCGAGCTGTACAATCAGGCGGTGGAGGAGCAGCGAGGGCAGAACAGCGCCTCCCAGCTGAGGACTGCAGTATTACAGCCAGCCCATCGCTCCACTCTGGATCTTGGTCTTCCAAAGACCAGAAAGACTCAGACTTTCTCAATCAAACAGCTGATGGTGACGTTGGCAGTGCATCACGCAGAAACTGCAGCCAAGCAGCTGCACGACTGGGCCTCTGGACAGAGCTGCGACATGTGTCGGGTCCACCTCCTCCAGGAGGCCTCCGCATGTTGTCGCAGGTGTGCAGTCTCTGCCTTGAGGTCTGGGTGCACCTGGGAGCACCTGCAGCACACCTACCAACTGTCCTGTCCTGTCCCCTCCCTCAGTCGCCCCTCCCTGCTGCCACCTGGTGGCCACACCTGCAATACAAGCCTTCACCATTGTCCTGTTTTAGCCACGCCCCATTCTGTCCTCCACGGTGAACAGGGTTCTAAAAAAGACCCAACTGGTCTCACGCAGACCAGTGTGGACCCTGTGGACTCCGTCCGACCCGACATGGACCGAACGACCAGTGTAGAACCGGCGCAGCCCGTCTCATTTCCTGGAGACGGGGTCCATCATCCCTCAGCCCCTCGTCTGTCCTCCGTGGAGCTCCTCTTTCAGCTGCTGGTGTCCTCCAGCGACCTACTGGTACCACATCCAACCGGACCACAGGGCCCAACCAGAACCACAGAGGCTGCTCCAGGTTCATCAGAACCGAATCGTGCTAGCAGGAAACTGAACCAGGAAGAACCTCACCACGAAAGAGCAAAACCAGACACCAACAGGTCAGAATACGTGCATGTTAGAAAGTCCAAAATATCCCTGTAAATTCTGGGCCTGTACGTTGTGTGGTTCTGCCTCAGGTCCGATTGACTCATGTTCTGTACTTTCAGTGTTTGTCTGAACATGAACAGATCTATAAACGCTGAAACAGAACCAGTAAGATCCGACCCACTGATAAGGTGGATTTGTTCTGATGGCTTTTGGGACTGGTTCTGGTTCTGTGGTTCTGGTGGCGTGTTGTCTCTGACGGGGACACTCAGACACGGTCTGTGTCTTTCAGCTCGGCCTTTCAGAAGGACGGAGACGGGGAGCCGACATTGGCTGAGACAGACGGTTCTGGGCCTCACTCGGTCCAGCGGTTGGACCTGGGTCAGTCGCTGCTGTTGGCTGATCTACTGGACCAGTACCGGAGCGTGCTGTGGACGCTGTGCAGCAGAGCCCTGTGGCTGCAGCTGCATGTCCCTGCAGCAGGACACACTGCAGCCAGCATCAACCTCCAGGACACGCACACCTGCTTCCAGGTGCTGCAGAGGCTGAGCCACGCCCCCCCGACAGGTAACCACACCAAGTAACCACAACACTGAGACTCAATCAGATTTTTACAACAAATAAATATCGTATACAAGTGTAATCAATAAGTTCAGTCATATGAACGCAGCGCAGCGACGTGAGAGGTGGTAACGTCTAATCAACATCAGCAGTTCCACACGAGTGTGAGCGTTTGTCTGACGCACCTGACAGACGAATCCAGAGTCAGGGGGCGGAGCTATGATTGTCTGGTTGAAATCTGTTGTCGTCACTGTTGTCATCACTGTTCTATCATCACCTGTTCTATCGCCACCTGTTCTATCACCACTGTTCTATCACCACTGTTCTATCGTCAGCTGTTCTATCATCACTGTTATGTCATCACCTGTTCATTCAGCTTCTGTTTTTTCAGGTCTGGTTCCAAAGGAGTTCAGAACTCTGCTGGAGGACTTTAGTCTGTATCTTTTGGTCACTACAGCACATGCTCACTGGGACTCTGGTCTGTATACACACACACACGCGTTGAATGTTAATAATCAGTGTTCAGTATTAAATTACAGAAACATGAAGTTATTACAAACATAAATCCTTCTGTCTGTGTCTCTCTTTCTGTCTGTCCTCAGTGATGTGTAGTAGTTTAGGGTCGTCTCTGAAGGATAAGTGTCTTATAAATCAAGGCAGCAGCATCATGATGACATGTCGGCAAGATGTGATGATGTCACTGACCATGGAACACTTCCTGCTGCTGGCCCCGCCTCTTCTGTCATGCCTGATCTGCCATCACACTAACAGCATGTGGTCAGGTGAGAACACCCACAGCTTCATGTATGACATCACGTGGTTCAATGAATGATGTCACACGTCTGCTCATAACACCTGGACCTGAGACCACCTCCCACTGTGCCCCCAGTAGCCCCTCCCCCTGCAGGTACCAACAGTATGCCATTGAATGAATCCAGTGAACTGACCTGCAGCGGCCTCAGAACCAACAGAAGGAGGCGGCCGGGTCAGAACCTAACAGTCCATTTAATAATCTGGAGGGTCATTCACGCTGATTTAAATCTGTATTATTCTGCTGGAGCTTCTTTTAGTTGCGCTGTTCCTTTAAAAGCATTCAACTGATCAACTGTTCCATCTTGATGGATCCTGATTGATTGATTGATCCTGATGGTGATGGGAGCTGCAGTGTATCAGATTTCAGATCACTGTCATCCTGACATCAGTGATAAAACTGTTTTACTTCATCCGAGTCATGTGACTTTTGATGACTTTGCTAACGTCTTCCAAGAACTTACACGTGCAGGTGTTTCCTCAGGTGATGGGAACATTTTCAGCTTTACTCTGAACACTGATCTTTATTCCTGCCTAGACTCACTTAGAACATTGCACACATTTTAATGGCAGCCGAGGGGCGGGGCAAGAACAAACAACAGAACCAATCAGAAACAAGGCAGAGTTTGAGTTGATCCTGCTGAATGATCGAGGAAGACAGAGGAGGAAAGATGTCTGGAACATGTTCAGATGGATCTCCTGTGGACCCACACAGACTGGGATTGATTGACATGCCTTCCTTCAGCTCCTCAGGATTCTGTGAGGAGGAAAACCACAATCAGTGTTGGACCAACGTCCCGCCTCCTCTCTCTGTCCCTGCAGGTTCCTGTAGCCCCGTCCCCTCCTGGTTCACTCTACGGAGACTCACTCTCAGCCGGGTGTTGTCCTCGGTGCAGCTGTCCACCGTCTGGGTCATGTCCAAGGCATACCAGTTCCTGTCCTCATGGAGCCTCAATAAGTTCCTGCTGGTCTCACAGGGAGACCTCAGAGTAGGTTTCCCATGCAGCACAGTGATTGGTCGGATCAGAGGATGACATCACAGACAGACACCAGTCAGAGGACACGTCTGCTGTCTCTTCGTTGTCCTCATCATCAGATCACAGTCTGTGTGTGTGTGTGTGTGTGTGTGTGTGTGTGTGTGTGTGTGTGTGTGTGTGTGTGTGTGTGTGTGTGTGTGTGTGTGTGTGTGTGTGTGTGTGTGTGTGTGTGTGTGTGTGTGTGTGTGTGTGTTGTCCCTGCAGATGTTGAGGGACTCTCTAGAGATCATCGTCCTCCACTCCAAGTCTCTGGTGAGGAAATTTGACCGTCAGTCGCTCCGTCAGCAGCTGATAAGACAACAGCTGGAAACTCTGGACCGATCTGTTTCTGATCTGCAGGTACACACACACACACCACAACAGACACAACAGGTCCATCCAGACGTCCGTCTCCTCCTCATGTCTCCACTGTGTTTTGAAGACAATGAATGAAGTCTGTGTTTCATTGAAGTTGATCCAGTATGATCAGAACAGAGCCAGCTGGTCAGCAGAGAGACAGACACGGAGGACAGAGACTGGAGGAGAGAGACGGAGGACAGAGACGGACCTGTTGTCATAGGATACTGCTCCAATCTGAACGTGTGGTCTTGTCTGTCTCTGTCCATCAGAGCTTCTCATGTCTGGTGCTGAAGATCTTCTCCAGCGACTGCAAGCGCAGGTCAGGGGACATCTTTGAACGGACCATGCCGTCCGCTGGACCCTGGAGACCTGGACACAGGACTGGTACTGGTACCGATTGACCCGAGCAGCACCTCATCACAGAGTTCAGACTGTAGAGAGACGGTGCTGATGGACAGCAGGACACTTCGAGACATTGTTAGAGACGCTGTAAGAGACGCTGTAAGAGACGCTGTAAGAGACGCTGTTAGAGACGCTGTTAGAGACACTAGAGACGCTGTTAGAGACACTGTTAGAGACGCTGTTAGAGACGCTGTTGAAGACGCTGTTAGAGACGCTGTTGGAGACACTAGAGACGCTGTTAGAGACACTAGAAACGCAGACGCTGTTAAAGACGCTGTTGTAGACACTAGAGTGGCTGTTAAAGACTCTGTTAAAGACGCTGTTGGAGACGCTGTTGGAGACGCTGTTAGAGACACTAGAAACACAGACCCTGTTAAAGACGCTGTTAGAGACACAAGAAACGCAGATGTTGTTAAAGACGCTGTTGGAGACACTGTAAGAGACACTGTTGGAGACGCTGTTGGAGACGCTGTAAGAGACGCTGTTAGAGACACTAGAGACGCTGTTGGAGATGCTGTTAGAGACACTAGAAACGCTGTTAGAGACACTAGAGACACTGTTGGAGACGCTGTTAGAGACAGCAGAAACGCAGACGCTGTTAAAGACGCAGTTGGAGACACGAGAGACACTGTAAGAGACGCTGTAAGAGACGCTGTTAGAGACGCTGTTGGAGACGCTGTTGGAGACACTAGAGACGCTGTTAGAGACGCGATTGGAGACACTAGAAATGCAGACGCTGTTAAAGATGCTGTTAGAGACACTAGAAACGCAGATGCTGTTAAAGACGCTGTTGGAGACGGTGTTGGAGACGCTGTAAGAGACGCTGTTAGAGACACTAGAGACGCTGTTGGAGACGCTGTTGGAGACGGTGTTGGAGACGCTGTAAGAGACGCTGTTAGAGACGCTGTTGGAGACGCTGTTAGAGACACTAGAAACGCAGACGCTGTTAAAGACGCTGTTGGAGACACTAGAAACGCAGACACTGTTAAAGACGCAGTTGGAGACGCTGTTGGACACGCTGTTGGAGACACTAGAGACGCTATTAGAGACGCTGTTAGAGACGCTATTGGAGACACTAGAAATGCAGACGCTGTTAAAGATGCTGTTGGAGACACTAGAGACGCTGTTGGAGACACTGGAGACGCTGTTAGAGACACTACAGACACTTTTAGAGACACTAGAGACGCTGTTAGAGACACTAAGACACGCTGTTAGAGACGCTGTTGGAGACACTGTTGGAGACACTGTTGGAGACGCTGTTGGAGACACTAGAAACGCAGACGCTGTTAAAGACGCAGTTGGAGACATGAGAGACGCTGTTAGAGACACTGTTAGAGACACTGTTAGAGACGCTGTTGGAGACGCTGTTGGAGATGGTGTTGGAGACGCTGTTGGAGACACTAGAGACACTGTTGGAGACACTACAGATGCTGTTAGAGACACTACTGACACTTTTAGAGACACTAGAGACGCTGTTAGAGACACTAGAGACGCTGTTAGAGACGCTGTTGGAGACACTAGAAACGCACACGCTGTTAAAGACGCTGTTGGAGACACTAGAGACACTGTTAGAGATACTACAGACACTTTTAGAGACACTGGAGACGCTGTTAGAGACACTACAGACACTTTTAGAGACACGAGAGACGCTGTTAGAGACACTAGAGACACTTTTAGAGACACTAGAGACGCAGACGCTGTTAGAGACACTGTTAGAAACACAGTTTGAGACACAGTTTGAGACTGTTCCACACCGTGTGGTTCCTCCACCACCATAAGGTTCCACCCTGTGGAAGAAGATTTCAGGGACATCAGAGAAAAGACTTGAGCTCAGAGGGCAACAAGCTTGGTTTTGGTTTCCGAAGCGGTAACAGTGTCTCTGTTGGCATGCAGGTTTTCCCAGCAGTCCCAGCGAGTATGCGTCTCTGGCAGCTCAGACTGTGATTGGTCAGGTTTTAGAGGGTGTGGCTCCTCTATCTGATGATGCCCGAGTCCAAGCTCTGAGTATAACCACGACAGCATTCATGGAGGCGTGGATGGAACACATCGTGAAACAACAGATCAAGTTCAGGTATGTTTTAGAGTTCTGCAGTGACCCCCACCTGTCTTACACTCCTCCCTCCACCTGTCTCACACTCCTCTCTCTCCCTCGACCTGTCTCGCACTCCTCTCGCTCCCTCCACCTGTCTCGCACTCCTCTCGCTCCCTCCACCTGTCTCGCACTCCTCTCGCTCCCTCCACCTGTCTCGCACTCCTCTCGCTCCCTCCACCTGTCCCACTCTTCTGTCAGGATGTAATGCAGCTGTCTATGTGTCTCCTCAGTGTGCAGGGAGCCCTCCAGCTGAAGCAGGACTTTGACTCCATCAGAGAGATGATCCAGTCGGACCGATACGGCCTGTCAGCTGACCTCCACCAGCGACTGCTCAGCCTCCGGTATCAGTCTGTCTTCTGTGTTCTGTTGTAAACCACCTGATGACAAACTGCAGCTCCCAACTCCAGTTGTCTGTTGAGCTTGTTCCTTCAGCAGGAGTTCGTTCTACATTAAACGAACAATCTGAGATCTCTGCTCATTCCTCTGTAGCGCTGCCTGTGGTGATGAGCTGTAACAGCAGCTGTTTTCCCAGACTGCAGAGATCCAAATGTGTTGCCTTCACTGGCCATATTTTCTTCGTTGGTTCTTCTTCCTCTACCTCCTATTCTTCCCCTTTTCCTCCTCCTCACACAGAAGTGAGATGAAAAGCAAAGCTGTGATTTGTATTCATACAGCCAGAACATGTGTTCAGTCACAACATGTGTTTATACAGTCAGAACATTTATTCATACAGTCAGAACATGTGTTCACAGTCAGAATGTGTTTATACAGTCAGAACATTTGTTCATAGTCAGAACGCATTCAGTCAGAACTTGTGTTCACAGTCAGAACAAGTGTTCATGAGATTGTTGCGTAGCTCGAACTGCTGATGAAGTGTCCTGTCTGATGTTTTGTGTCCGTTAACGATCCTCAACATTAAAATAGGAACCAGTGATATAAAATATTATCATTGTTCAAACTGCTGATAGAGCTCAGACCAGCTGACATGATGATGTAATGCTGATGATGATAGTGGTGATGATGATGTAATAGTGGTGATGATGATGGTGATGATAGTGATGATGATGATGTAATGGTGATGATGATGGTGGTGGTGATGATGGTGATGGTGATGATGGTGGTCATGGTGGTCATGATGGTGATGGTGGTCATGGTGATGATGGTGGTGGTGATGATGATGACGATGGTGGTCATGGTGATGATGGTGGTCATGGTGGTGGTGATGATGATGACGATGATGGTGATGATGGTGGTCATGGTGGTGGTGATGATGATGACGATGATGGTGATGATGGTGGTCATGATGGTGGTCATGGTGATGGTGGTGATGGTGGTCATGGTGATGATGGTGGTCATGGTGATGACAATGGTGGTGATAATGGTGGTGATGATGGTGGTGGTCATGGTGATGATGGTGGTCATGGTGGTGGTGATGATGATGACGATGATGGTGATGATGGTGGTCATGATGGTGGTCATGGTGATGGTGGTGATGGTGGTCATGGTGATGATGGTGGTCATGGTGATGACAATGGTGGTGATGATGGTGGTGATGATGATGGTGGTGGTGATGATGGTGGTGGTGATGACGATGGTGGTGATGACGATGGTGGTCATGGTGATGATGGTGGTGATGATGGTGGTGGTCGTGATGGTGGTGGTCGTGATGATGATGATGATGATGGTGGTGGTGATGGTGGTGGTGATGGTGATGGTGGTCATGGTAGTGGTGATGATGATGTAAAGATGTAATGATTATGTAATGATGCGTGTGTCTGCAGGGTGTTTCAGCAGATGGACTCAGCAGTGGTTTGTCTTCTCCAGCAGCCACAGAATAAACCGTACCTGCAGTCCAGATCCTGGGAAGCCTTCACACGCTGCTGTGAGTTACACACAGACCCACTAACCTCAATAACACAACAGCGGTCTCACTCTGTACAAACCAGGTGAAGAGCAGGTGTTCTGTGGCTCCTCCTCCTGATGAGGTCACATGGCTCAGTGAGCGTCATGTATGAGGCAGGTGGTGCTGATGTTGATCTAGAGATGGAACCTGGAATACTCGTATGTTCCTGCTGTGCCGTGTGCATCTCTGCGCTGCATTCAGGAACACTGTGAACGCATTGATCATCATTCTAACATCGACCTCAAATCAACAGCTGAACACGTTGATCTGTTTTACTGAGCAGCTGCTCGTCCTCAGAGATAGTTCTTTCTGTCCTGCAGGTCTTTATCCCAGTTTGTCCTCTCATGAGACACTCAGGGCGGACAAACGTCTGTCTGATGATCTGTTAACCAGCAGAACATTTTAACTCCGTGTGTGTGTGTGTGTGTGTGTGTGTGTGTGTGTGTGTGTGTGTGTGTGTGTGTGTGTGTGTGTGTGTGTGTGTGTGTGTGTGTGTGTGTGTGTGTGTGTGTGTGTGTGTCCGTCCACCTGTTCAGGTCCAGCCAACAGCAGCAGGGACAGCATGGATGCTGCAGTGGGGAGCAGCATTACCAACCTGAGGTTGGAGGGGGAGGAGCTGAATCTGACTGATCCCTCAGCGGTGACCTCTGACCTCCCTCCAGTGGACCCCTCCACCCCTGCAGAGCCCTACCTGGCTCCCAGGTACGTCGGAGCAGCAGCAGCGTGTCAGCTGACAGGGTGATGAGCTCAGCTGTCTGTCTTCTGTGTTCCAGTGTGGCGCTCGGTGCAGCTCAGCAGGACTGGTTGGACCTGAGGATCCAGAACAGTGCCCGCCGCTGGAGGCTGCCGGGACTGCAGTGTCTTTCCAAGTCTGAACCCTGAGACCTGATCCAGACCTACAGAGACCTGATCCAGACCTGATTCAGACCTACAGAGACCTGATCCAGACCTGATTCAGACCTACAGAGACCTGATTCAGACCTACAGAGACCTGATCCAGACCTAATTCAGACCTACAGAGACCCGCAGAGACCTGATCCAGACCTGATTCAGACCTACAGAGACCTGATTCAGACCTACTGAGACCTGATCCAGACCTGATTCAGACCTACAGAGACCTGATCCAGACCTACAGAGACCTGATCCAGACCTACAGAGACCTGATCCATACCTACAGAAACCTGATCCAGACCTGATCCTCCCCTCACACTCTGAGTGAAACGTCCAAGAGCAAAAACATCTTTGATTCTTATTTTTGCAGGAGACGACTGAATGATGTCACTCTTAAGACTTAATCTTTATATATTTGTATTACCAGAATATTTTCTATCTCTTGTACACAAAAAAATTATTTTCCTGAATAAATAACTTTTTTATTCATATTTCATCATCGTGACTCAGGCTATATTTGAATGGGTATGTGGTGGATAAGTTCAGCCAGTGTTCTTGAACGCAGCACGATGATGCAGGAGGATCAATAACCTTCATGAGGAAGTCTTCAGACTTATTGATCACCACCGGTGCGCCGGTGTGATCGATCAGCTGACGGGTCCAGATGTGGGCTCGTCAATATGTTGAAGGTTTCTTCTGTGAACAGAATAAATGTTGTTGGTTCATCAGTCAGAGAGGATCAATACACTCCGATCAGAGATCAATACGTCCCAGTTCAGTCTGTTGGACATCAGACTCAGTCACATGATACACATTTCAGCCCTGACCGTCACAATATGTGACTGATCGATACTCACACTTCTGATCCCGTGTTTGACTATTGATTACTGAGTTCAGTTGATGTGTGTAGGGGGGGATTTAAAATTAACAGACTAAAAGCTTGACAAGTAAGTAAATAGAAGATAAAGGGTGCCTGACACCACCTAGTTTAAGGAGTGTATGTCTCTAAAAACAGCCTCTTAAAATAACTGAACTCTTTTTAACTTTTAACCTCTTAATTGCACAAAGTCCAGCTAAAAAAGGACCTACTACAAAATTAAAAAGAGTTCAAAACCAGGTAAAAGCAAGATGGCCACCAGGAGGAGAGTCAAGGTTCTTCTGGTTCAGACACCATCTCGCTCTCTCACTCTCTCACTTTCTCTCTCTCTCTCTCTCTCTCTCACTTTCTCTCTGTCACTCGCTTGCTCTCTCTCGCTGAGTCTTGCTCTTGTTACATAATACTAAAGCATTTAGGTAGTTTATCAATGATGACATCGTTATGTTTTTATAAATAGGTTTGGAAGTGGGGAGACGACCTCGTTCTTGGAAAGAAGCTGTGATTCTCCAGATCAGGAAACCAGGAAGGACTCATCAAATCCAATGAATTATAGACCAACTAACATCTCATGTAAGATTAAAGAATGATTAGCGACAGATTAACATTTTATATGGAACCCAGGGGAATGATAACACCTCATCAAAGTGGACTTCAGAACATGAACTTCTGGGCCGATCTTCGACGACCTTCTGGAGATCATCATCCAACCACAAAGAGAGAACGGGACAAACGGGAACATCAGACATTTCATGGAACCCGATTACATTCACCAGCTGTTTCCTTCAGTCAGCTGATTATTAGTTTCTGGAACAAACCCAAGTCCTTAAAGATGTTGGTCATATTTCAGGAGTGGTGGAGGACAGACGACAGACCACCTGTCAATCATTTACCCCCACCGGATCTAAAGATCCTTAGGCAGGAAAACTGGTGTTACGTCACCATATGCAGTCAGAATATATATATAATATGTATATTATATCTATAATATCTATATTATATATATAAACAGAGATGGTCTCATGTTCTCCTTCTGACTGCATATGGTTTGGACTCAGGAGACTCAGTTTGGACTCAGGAGACACAGTTTGGACTCATTGGATTTAGGAGACTCAGCTTGGACTCATTGGACTTAGGAGACTCAGCTTGGACTCAGGAGACACAGCTTGGACTCAGGAGACTCAGTTTGGACTCACTGGACTCAAGGTCTTGAATTTGTTCATATGTGCATAGGAACTAAGACCAAAATATATAAACATACTCATGGACGAGGGCGTAGATCAGATCAACAGCATACAAGCCTTGGTTTGGTGCTCAGTCTGTGTTCAATTCAGGTACCTGATGTTTCTATATCTTCTGTGAAAACTGGGATAGGTGAAGGCGTCACCTGCTCTTCAGTGGTCTTTAAATTGGTCCAGCTGTGGAGGAAAAAGGTCAGAAACAAGACATTTGCCAAAGCATTTGACTTTGCAGTCGTCCCCTGCTTATTATCAGCCTGTCAATTGAAATAATCTGACTAAATATATACAATTAATTGTGAAATGTGTCTAATATAGTATTGTTATGTTATTGTTTATTTGTCTGGATTAATAAAGATACAATGCAGCACATTATACATTAGACAGCATAACATTATATATTTTACACACACACACACACAGGCCAGTTCACAACACTTGTCTAATCTAATATGATCCAATACAACAGTGCTGACTTAAATTCTGTCTTTACAAAGATAATAATGTTCGACTTTGTTTTACACTGTCAGACAGGTATTCATTTCATTAAATGTTTATTATTGAGGTCGTAGTTTGCAGTGGTATTGAACTATTTTAGCCTCCCCACTTCATGAGAGGAGCAGAATATTAGAAACACCTTTCAATATATTGCACTCAAGTACAACAGTATAATCTCTTGCAGTGTACAACATTATATCTTGTTATTAATACAGACAACTCATAAGTATAATTATATTATCATACTATAGTTTACATTACATTACATTACATTTAATTTATCTGACTCTTTTATCCAAAGCGACTTACAATAAGTTCATTTCAACATGAGGGTTCAAACCAGAACAACAAGAATCAAGAAAATACAATTTCTTCCAGAAAGCCAAACTACAAAGTTCTATCAGTAAGTTCTATTTTAAGATACTAAAGTTCTACTGTTCAAGATTAAGTCTGAAGAGGTGTGTTTTTAGTTTGTGGTGGAAGGTGTTCAGAGGTTCTGCTGTTCTGATGTCGTTGGGGAGTTCATTCTACCATTTAGGAGTCAGGACGGAGGAGGAGGAGGAGGAGGAAGAGGAGGAGGAGGAGGAGGAAGAGGAGGAGGAGGAGGAAGAGGAGGGGAGTGAACGGGCTGGGGTGTAGGGTTGGACCATGTCCTAGATGTAGACTGGACCCGATCTGTTCACAGCACGGTACGCAGGTACCAATGTTTGGAAACAGATGTGGGGGGCTACTGGTAACCAGTGAAGGAGGAGGAGGAAGAGGAGGAGGAGGAGGATTAACAATTCAACAATTAACAATTCATCAATTAACAATTCAACAATCAATAATTCAACAATTAACAATTCAACAATTTCCACATAAGCTAGGAGGGAAAAACTCCTCTTTAAGGGAGAAAAACCTCCAACAGAGGGAAGAAAAACTCCCTTTAACAGGAAGAAACCTCCGACAGAACCAGGATCAGAGGTGGAGAACATCTGTTAACAGAACCAGGATCAGAGGTGGAGAACATCTGTTAACAGAACCAGGATCAGAGGTGGGCGGAGCATCTGTTAACAGAACCAGGATCAGAGGTGGGCGGAGCATCTGCCTCGACCAGTTGGGGTGAGAGGAGAGCAGAGAGAGAAAAGGACAGCATAGAGATAGAAGAGAAGAACTGTTGGTGGAGACGACAATCACAGAGCAGAGACATGCAGCTCCATGACGGGACATCTGGAAAAGAAAGAACAGAAACCACACGAGCGAAGGAACTGAATGGAGACAACAGATAATAAGAAGAAACTATGGGAGAGAAGAAGATGGTGAGGTATGAGTCAGTTAAAGAGTAGGAGGAAAGAAAAGAAGCTCAGCATGTAACGAGGTCCTCCAGCAGCCTCGGCCTATAACAGCATAACTAAGGGTTGGTTCAGGTCTACCTGAGCCAGCCCTAACTATAGGCTTTATCAAGAAGGAACGTTTTGAGTCTAATCTTAAAGCTAGAGAGGGTTTCTGCCCCTCCAACACAAACTGGGAGCTGGTTCCACAGGGGAGGAGCCTGAACACTGAAGCTCCGCCTCCCATTCTACTTCTGGAAACTCTAGGAACCACAAGTAGACCAGCGTACTGAGAGAGAAGTGCTCTGCTAGGATTATATGGTTCTATAAGATCTCTAAGATATGATGGAGCCTGCAAGAGAACTCTCCCTCTCTCTAACTATCTCTCTCTCTCTCTCTCCCTCTCTAACTCTCTCTCCCTCCCTCCCTCTCTCTAACTATCTCTCTTCCTCCCTCCCTCTCTCTCTCTCTCTCTCCCTCTCTCTCTCTCTCTCTCCTTCCCTCTCTCTCTCCCTCCTTCCCTCTCTCTCTCCCTCTCTCCCTCCCTCCCTCTCTCTCCCTCCCTCTAACTATCTCTCCCTCCCTCTAACTATCTCTCTCTCTCTCTCCCTCTCTCTCCCTCCTTCCCTCTCTCTCCCTCCTTCCCTCTCTCTCTCTCTCCCTCCCTCCCTCTCTCTCTCTCTCTCTCTCGACCACACACTTGCTGTCACTCATTTCTTTGGTTGCAGTCAACAAGATAGCTGGTTAGCAGCTTGAATGCTATCTATCTAGTTTTTATTTGGAGCCTGGCAGTAGGTGTAGCAGTGAAAGCAACACCTTTAAACCACCCTCATATTAAATATCACATGTTGGCTTTTTTCTCTACAACATTTTAGAATTATTCAGGTAGCTAGCCCACCTAGCTTACATGTTCAACTCTGGCATTAGGTAGGTAGGTATTTACTTTATTACTCCCCGAGGGGAAATTTTTTTCGCTACAGCAGCATACATACAGAAGCAATAATAGAAACAATAGAATAAAATAATAGAATATAATATCATAATATAATAATAGAAAAGCAATAAAATAAAATAGCAGTAAATAGCAGTAAAAAATATAAATATAAAATATAAATGCACAATATATACAGTACATTATATATCTATATATATTATATACAACAAACCAAGAAACACAGTCAACATATATATATATACAGTACAGTATATATCTATATATATAATATACAAACAAACCAAGAAACACAGTCAACAGTGTTATTGTACTGTGATGGATTTTGTCAGAGGTGAGTTATTGTAAAGTCTTATTGCAGTGGGCAGGAATGATCTCCTGTATCTGGAATGATCTCCAGTATCAGGAATGATCTCCTGTATCTGTCCTTGTGACAGCGGAGCTGGAGGAACCTTTAGGAGAACATCCTCCTCTGTCCCTGCAGCAGGTGGAGAGGGTGGTCAGGATTATCCAATATGGATAATAGTTTGTTCAGCGTCCTCCTTTCCACCACCTTTTCCAGGCTGTCCAGTTTGTAGCCGATGATGGAGCCGGCCTTCTTAACCAGTTTGTTAAGTCTGTTGGTGTCACCGGCTCCAATGCTGCTCCCCCAGCAGACCACAGCGAAGTACAAAGCACTGGCCACAACAGACTGGTAGAACATCTCCAGCATCATGCTGCACACATTGAAGGATCGAAGTTTTCTCAGAAAAAAGAGTCGACTCATCCCCTTCTTGTAGACAGCGTTGATGTTGGTCTTCCAGTTCAGTCTGTTGTCATGGAGACACCAGGTACTTGTACTCCTCAACCATGTCCACCTCCTCTCCCAGAACTCTCAGCGGTTGTGGAGCCGTCGCCTTCCTCCTGAAGTCGACCACCATCTCTCTGGTCTTGGCCACGTTCAGGAGCAGGTGATTCCTACCCGCCCACTCCATAAAGTCCTCTACTACTGCCCTGTACTCATCCTCCCGTCCATCCCTTATACATCCGACCACTGCAGAGTCATCAGAGAACTTCTGCAGATGTCTTGACTCTGAGTTGTTCTGGAAGTCAGTGGTGTATAAGGTGAACAGGAAGGAGACAGAACAGTTCCCTGAGGAGCTCCAATACCACTGACCACCGTATCAGACAGCACACTGCCCAGACGGACAAACTGTGGTCTGCCTGTCAGGTAGTCAGTGATCCAGGAGACGGTGGACGTGTCCACCCCCACCACCACCACCACCCGCAGCTTCTCACTCAGCAGCAGTGGTTGGATGGTGTTGAATGCACTGGAGAAATCAAAGAAAGTGATTCTCACAGAGTCATTGGTTCCATCCAGGTGAGACTGAGCTCGTTGCAGCAGGTAGATGATGGCATCGTCCACTCCCACACGAGGCTGGTACGCAAATTGCAGAGGGTCCAGAGAAGATTTCACCAGCGGCCTGAGGTGGGCCAAGACCAGCCTCTCCAGCACCTTCATCACATGAGATGTGAGGGCAACCAGTCGGTAGTCGTTGAGGCCAGATGGAGTCGTCTTCTTGGGGACAGGAACCAGACAGGACGTCTTCCACAGCACCGGGACCTCCTCCTGCTTCAGGCTCAGGTTGAAGAGGTGTTGTAGGACCTCAGCCAGCTGGACGGCACTGGTCTTCAGGACCCCGGGGCTGATGCCGTCAGGTCCTACAGCCTTGCGCTGGTGGATTCTCTCCAGCTGTCTCCTAACCTGGCCAGTTGTCACAGAGAGGGGGGTGGGGGGGTCATGGTGTCGATGGAGGAAGAGCCCTTTGAGATTGAGGGCTCTATGCAGTTCAGAGGGGGGAGGAGGGGAGGCAGAAGAGGTGTTTGGGAGGTGTGAGGTGTGGAGGAGACAGATGAGAGTGGTGAACTAAACCTGTTGAAGAAACAGTTTAGTTCATTTGACCTCTCCAGGTTCCCCCTGGTTGTTCCTCTCCAGGTTCCCCCTGGTTGTTCCTCTCCAGGTTCCCCCTGATTGTTCCTCTCCAGGTTCCCCCTGGTTGTTCCTCTCCAGGTTCCCCTGGTTGTCTCTCTCTCCCCTTGAACCCAGTAATCTCCTTCATACCAGTCCACACGTCCCTCACGTTGTTCTGCTGGAGTTTGGCCTCCAGCTTCCTCCTGTAGGAGTCCTTGCACTCCCTCATCTTCTCCTTCAGGTGGCGCTGCACTCTCACGAGCTCCTCCCTGTCCCCAGACCTGAAGGCTGCTTTTTTCTTATTAAGAAGAACTTTCAGGTCACTGGTGATCCACGGCTTGTTGTTGGGGAAGCATTTTACAGTCCGGGATGGTACGGTGGTGTGTTCACAGAATCTGATGTATTCTGTGATACAGTCCGTCCTGCTGTTGATGTCCTCCCCATGTGGTCCACACAGCACATCCCAGTCCGTGGACTCAAAGCAGTCCTGCAGGGCGTCTTTAGCCTCCTGTGTCCACCTCCTCACAGTCCTGGTGGTTACAGGCTGCCTCTGTACCAGAGGAACATACCTGGGAGTCAGCAGGACCAGGTTGTGGTCTGATCTACCAAGGGGGGGAAGGGCAGTAGTACTGTATGCATCCATGGCATTAGCATACAGTAAGTCCAGAGTTTTATTGTTCCGTGTGGGGCAGTTAACATACTGGTGCAAAGTTGGCAGTACTTTATCCAGACTGGTGTGAATTAGCAATGCTAATTATTAACTTTCAGTGCCCAGAGAAGTTTGCAAACTTAATTCCTAATGTAACACAGAAGCACGCTGAATCTAACCACTAAATAAGCTCATATTTGAATTCACCATATGATACCCAGAAACATGTAAACAGGAGTTTTACCAGCAGCTCCGCTAACCCACCAACGAAGTGAGCTTTGCCCTTCGAATGCTGACGCATGCGCACGATGCAGTGCTGATATCATGGGTTACATTTTATCTCATTTTTTATGGAGCAGTTTTTACTCCTAACAAATAGATAGTGAAGGTAGACTTTACACATTGTTATATCTTTCATTTGCAGACAAATATCATGAGGGAAACTTTAAATGATTTGCTGGGATAATAACTACTACCCTCCAAAATCCTTTTTTACGGTGCAAGGTCATGACATCCAGAAGAAAACATATGAACCCGACTGAGGGGTGGACACACAAGACAGGTCATAAATAAACAAGACAGGTCATAAATAAACACCAACAGGACTGAGTCCTATTGTAAAGTTCTGCTGTAAGGAATTTAAATATGTTAAGTGCCATGAAATAACCTGTGTAGTGATTTGGCGTTTTATAAATAAAGTTGAATTGAATTGAGTACTGAGAATACCAGAATCTGTAGATCACATCATCCGTCAAATTCACACTGGAGCCGAACGGCTTGAAGACGAACTTCATCTAAAGATGGGTTACCGGGGGGGGGGGGGGGGACAGGGTAAGAAAGAAACAGGATTCATTAAAAGACTTTAGTTCACTGAACTGGTACAACCTTTATTGTATTTGTATGTTTTATTTATTTATGATTCTGTTTGTTTGTAAGGGGATCGGTAACTAGACTCCTATACAGTAGCTGGCGGTAATGCACCTTTCGCTGGATGCCATCAGCCCTAAAACGCAAAAGAAGAAGAAGACCCGGAAGAGGAGCGGCAGCGCCATGGAGGGTCCGGAGTTGTCGTTCACGTTGTTCTACGTCGTGTTCTCGTTCTGTTTCGTGTTCACTCCCAACGAGTTCCGCTCGGCCGGGTTCACCATCCAGAACCTGTTCTGGTCCTGGCTGGGCAGCGAGGACGTGGGCTTCATCCAGTACCACGTCCGGAGGACCAGCACCACCGTCCTGGTCCACTCCGCTCTGCCGCTGGGTGTGTGTGTGTGTGTGTGTGTGTGAGTGACTGAGTGAGAGAGAGAGAGAGAGAGTGTCAAACGTTCATGTTGTCTTCTTATCTTCAGGTTATTTTCTGGGGATGTGTGTCGCTGCTCCGGAGAAGCTGGTGGACATTCAGCAGGTCTGTCTGTCCCTGAGGGACGTGTCCCTGAGGGACGTGTCCCTGAGGGACGTGTCCCTGAGGGACGTGTCCCTGAGGGACGTGTCCCTGAGGGACGTGTCCCTGAGGGACGTGTCCCTGAGGGACGTGTCCCTGAGGGACGTGTCCCTGAGGGACGTGTCCCTGAGGGACGTGTCCCTGAGGGACGTGTCCCTGAGGGACGTGTCCCTGAGGGACGTCCTGTTGTGTGTCAGCAGGTGAGTGACAGCTGGAGAGCCCTCCTCCTCCTCCTTTCCCTGTGCCTCCAGTTGGTCAGCTGGATGCTCGTCATGTATTGGTCCCGCTGTCACTGGAGCAATCATCCAATCAGCCGGGCCCTGCAGGCCCACGCCCCGCCCCCTCCTTCCAGCTGGGGCGCTGTGGCGAGCAGCATCAACACGGAGTTCAGACGCATTGATAAGTTTGCTACAGGAGCGCCCGGAGCCCGAGTCATCGTCACTGACAGCTGGGTTCTGAAGGTGAGCTGGAAACCTGTCGTCAGGGGCAACGGACCGGAACCATCTGCAGAGATCCACATCCAGTCTATCTGCTGTCCGTCTGTCTGTCTCTGTCTGCTGTCCTTCTGTTTGGCTGTCTGTCTGTCTCTCTCTTTCTCTACTGTCTGTCAGTCTGTCTGTCTGTCGCTCTGCTGTCCGGCTGTCTGTCTCTCGTCTGTCTGTCTTTGCTGTCTGTCTGTCTGTCTGTCTGTCTGTCTGTCTGTCTGTCTGTCTGTCTCTCTCTCTCTGCTGTCTGTCTGTCTGTCTGTCTGTCTGTCTGTCTTTGCTGTCTGTCTCTCTGGACTGAATGAGACCCAATGAGACGTTCAGGTTCCGTCAGATTTCTGAAGTCTTCCGTTCAGATGTGATGTAACAGGCGACGTCCGTCAGTCCCTCCACTGACCTTCGTGTCCCTCTGTCCATCTCCAGGTGTCCACCTATCACGTACACGTAGCCTCACAGACTGACTGTCACGTTACCGTCACAGAGTCCAGGCGGCACCAGCTGAGTCCAGACTCCCCATCCCCCACCGAGATCCTAACCCTAAGAGTGGATAGCATTAACCCCGGCGTCAGACCCTTCACCATCCGGTGAGTGTTCAGAGGGGACAGACGGACCCATGTCCTGGCTCTGTGTGTCCTGGTTCTGTGTGCCTTGGTTCTATGTGTCCTGGTTCTCTGTGTGTTCTGGTTCTGTGTGTCCTGGTTCTTTGTGTCCTGGTTCTGTGTGTCCTGGTTCTCTGTGTGTCCTGGTTCTGTGTGTCCTGGTTCTCTCTGTGTCCTGGTTCTCTGTGTCCTGGTTCTGTGTGTCCTGGTTCTCTGTGTGTCCTGGTTCTCTGTGTCCTGGTTCTGTGTGTCCTGGTTCTCTGTCTCCTGGTTCTCTGTGTGTCCTGGTTCTATGTGTGTCCTGGTTCTCTGTCTCCTGGTTCTCTGTGTGTCCTGGTTCTATGTGTCCTGGTTCTGTGTGTCCAGACTGAACTCCACAGAGTACTCAGATCTCAGAGAGAAGCTTCGATGTCCAATCAGGACGTCGTCCAACGTGTCGATCCACCGGACCGTCAGCGAGCTTTTCCTGGACACCTTCAGAACTCAGGTGGAGCTCAACCCGTCCTACAGCCTGCCCCGAGGACAGGTACGCTATCCCCACCCTGTCCTCATCCTGTCCCTGTCCTCATCCTGTCCCTGTCCCTGTCCCTGACCCCACCCTGTCCCTGTCCTCACCCTGTTCCCGTCCTGTTCCCACCCTGTCCTCATCCTGTCCCTGTCTTGTCCCTGATTCCACCTTGTCCCTCCCCTGTCCTTCAGTTACAGTGTGATGTGTTGTTTCCAGGAGGCGGAGCTTTGTATCGGCTGTATGCAGGTAGCAGCAGACACCAAGCTGGTTCACCTGTGTTCCACCCCAGGTAACTGTCACTGTGTGTGTGTTAATGTGTTAGTGTGTGTTCATGTGTTAGTGTGTGTGTGTTGGTTTCAGGGACAGACGGGGACTTGGAGTGCCAGCCGTGTTTCTGCAGACCCATGTGGTGTATGTCTTGTCTGGGTCGGTGGTTCTCCAGCCGCCAGGACCAGCAGAGACCAGAGACCTGGTTGTCCAGCAGAGCGCCCTGCCCCACCTGTAGAGCCACATTCTGTATTCTGGACATCTGTGTGGTCCGGTGACCAGAGACACACACACACACACACACACACACACACACACACACACACACACACACACACACACACACACACACACACACACACACACACACACACACACACACACACCTGCTGGACCTGCTAACTAGCTTCTTTCTGTCAGGAGACATAAATTGTTTTAAACCCGAGTGTTTCCTGTTTGTTTCTGTTTCTTCTAAGAAAAATCCAAGCAAACTGAGATGCATCAGTAGAACCTGGAGACAATGTTTAGTCCTGAGTCTGACCTTTACACAGGGGGGGGAGGGAGTGAACGCCACAGACACGTGGAAATACTATTAAACACCCCACAGTGGATATTTGGCATCAAAAGTCTCAGGCAGGTTTAGAATTTATAACCGTTTTTAAAAAAAAGTTGGAAAAGATTCCCGTTGTATTTTTCAGAAAGAAGGATGGACTCAAAATGTCCAAAATATAAGTTTGGGTGGTGTGAAGACTAAAATCCTGTCAGACATGGACAGACAGGTTTTAAACCTACAGGTGTTTTGACAGTTTAAAATGTGAATATTCAAACTGCAGATTTTACTTCAGTCAGACTGTCCACGTCCTCAAAGTATGAACTGATGAAGTGTGTGACTGATGTCGGAGGACCCCGAGAGGTACAACCAGCATGCATCTGTAAATCTCATGAACTTGTATTTATTACACCAAAAACAACACATCAAATGTTGAAACATATTTAATTGTTTTATAAAGATATCTTCTCATTGTGAATCTGATGTCAGCAACACGTCTCTATAAAGTTGTTCCAGGATCATGTTCACCACTGAGCTGCATCAACTCTTCTTTTAACAACACTCTGGAAACGTTGGGGAACTGAGGAGACCAGTTTCTGGAGTTTAGAAAGTGAAATGCTGTCTTATTGCTAAGATATAATTTCAGCTGCTCAACAGTTCAGGGTCTCCTTTGTTGTATTGTTCATGTCCTGATGCTCCAGATGTTTTCAATGATTGACAGGTCTGGACTGCAGGAGGCCAGTTTATCAGCGGACTCTTCTACTAGAGAACCATGCTGTTGGAATACGTGCAGAATGTGGTTGGACGTTGTTCTGCTGAAATAAACAAGACCTTCCCTGAAAGACGTTGTCCGGATGGCAGCATATGTTGCTCCAAAACCTGAATATATCATTCAGCATTAATGCTTCCTTCCAGATGTTCAAGCTACCCATGCCATGTGCACTAATGCATCCCTGTACCATCACAGATGCTGGCTTTAGAACTGAGCTGATAACCAGCTGGATGGTCCCTCTCCTCTTTAACCTGGAGGATGCAGCGTCCATGATTTCCAAACAGAATCTCAGATTGTGATCCATCAGACCTCAGGACAGTTGTCCACTTCACCTCAGTCCATCTTCAATGATCTCGGTCCAGAGAAGGCGGCGGTGTTTCTGGATCATGTTTCTATCTGGTTTCTTCTTTGGAGAGTTTTAACAGCATTTGTGGACGCAGCGATGAACTGTGTTCACAGACGATGGTTTTCACAAGTGTTCCTGAGCCCATGCAGTGATTTCCACTTCAGAATAGTGTGTTTTTAATGCAGTGCTGCCTGAGGGCCCGAAGATCACCACCATCCAATATTGGTTTCCAGCCTTGTCCCTTGTGTTCAGAGATTTTTCCAGATTCTCTGAATCTTTTAATGATATTATTACATTACATTTATCTGACTCTTTTATCCAAAGCGACTTACAATAAGTTCATTTCAACATGAGGGTTCAAACCAGAACAACAAGAATCAAGAAAATACAATTTCTTCCAGAAAGCCAAACTACAAAGTTCTGTCAGTAAGTTCTATTTTAAGATACTAAAGTTCTACTGTTCAAGGTAAAGGAGGAAGAGGTGTGTTTTTAGTTTGTGGTGGAAGGTGTTCAGAGGTTCTGCTGTTCTGATGTCGTTGGGGAGTTCATTCTACCATTTAGGAGCCAGATGTAGACTGGATCCGATCTGTTCACAGCACGGTACGCAAGTACCAATGTTTGGAAACAGATGCGGGCAGCTACTGGTAACCAGTGAAGGGAGAGGAGGAAGAGAAGGAGGAGGAGGAGGAGGAGGAGGAGGAGTGGAACCGTAGATGTTGAACTCCACTAATTCTTTGTAGTTTTACGTTGAAAGAACATTATTCTTAGATTGTTGCACTATTTTCCCACACAGTCTTTCACAGACCTCTCCCCATCTTCACTGCTTTTTATATCCAATCATGTTACTGATCTGTTGCCATGGTAACCTCATTAGTTGTCAGATGTTCCACTTGTTTTTTTTTAGCGTTACACAACTTTTCCATCTTTTATTGATCCTGTCACAACTTTTTAGAGATGTGTTGCTGCCATCAAATTCAAAATGAGCAGATATTTGTATTAAAAAAAATAAATTTGTTTCAACATTTGATTTGTTGTGTTTGGTCTATTTTCTATTAAATATGGGTTCAATCTGGTTTATTTACATTTTAACCAGCGTCCCAACTGTTTCAGAAATAATCTCCGTCTTTGTCTGTTTCAGTCTGGTTCGTCCATCTTGCACTTTCTGAGTAAACAAAGAACGGCCGTCCTTTAAGGCGGAGGGACAGACGGCCGTCTGTCAGGAAATTAAACTTTGGTCCGTTCTGGCCCCGGCCAGTAGGTGGCGGTAATGCGCTTCTGCGCTGGTCTGCCAAAATCAACACCAAAGACGAAGAGGCGGTAGAACTACATCCGCTGACTCAGCACGAGCGAGTTGGAGCAGCGGGGAATGTGGACCTGTCCGTCAGTCACACTTGGACCTGTCCGTCACCGTCCGCTAGTGGCGGTGGACAGGAAACAGGAAGTAAAACGTCACCGAGTCTTTCCCGGGAGCTGTCTGCAGCCATTCATGTGTACCCGCCTCTTCCGGCCAAAGCCCACGTGACCGGTTGCATTGTTTGTGGGCGCGCGCCTTTCAGAGTTGGCGGGTACCGGCAGACTGCAGCAGACGGACCGAGCAGCTCCGCGGAACTGAAACTCTTCTTCATTCTGCCCTTCTTACCGACGACATGTCTGACCGGACCGGAAGCAGCCGACGTGACGCTCACCGGAGCGAGCGTGAGCTCAGGTGAGTTTTTAATGACGAGTTTCACCTAGAGACACGACGAGCTGTCTTTGTGTCCGTCGGGACACTCGAAGCGGGCCGCCGGGATATAGCTGTTCCCTACAGCCTGTCCTCTGTCCCCTATTGCCTGTCCTCTGTCCCCTACTGCCTGTCCCCTACAGCCTGTCCTCTGTCCCCTACTGCCTGTCCCCTGTCACCTACAGTCTGTCCCCTACAGCCTGTCCTCTGTCCCCTATTGCCTGTCCCCTACAGTCTGTCCTCTGTCCCCTACAGTCTGTCCCCTGTCCCCTACAGTCTGTCCCCTGTCACCTACAGCCTGTCCTCTGTCCCCTACAGTATGTCCCCTGTCACCTACAGCCTGTCCTCTGTCCCCTACAGTCTGTCCCCTGTCACCTACAGCCTGTCCCCAGGATGGGGACAAGCGGGGGGCAGGATGGCTGTCCCTTCTCTCTGTTTGATTGGCTGTCCCTCCCTGGAGGGAGGAGATATGTCCTGAGATGAGCTAACGGTGAGGTGTGACTGAAAGCAGCTGGAAGACGTTTGAACTGTGTTGTGTCCTCAGCGGCGCCGGTCCGTCCCACTGCAGGAAGAGAGGGATTGACGGGAGCCTGCGGACCGCCGAGGTCGGCGCCGGTGGCCGGGAAGACGGCCAACGGCCTGACACGAGACACGCCAGGTAAGAGCGCACACTCACCTGTATAATGAAGCCTCACCTTCAGACAATCAAAGGCCAGTCTGGCTCCTCCCACAGTCAGCTCAGGGTCCACGGGTTCCTCTGCTACAGTGCCTTGCAAAAGTATTGACCCCCCTTGGCGTATTTCTTTTTTTGTTGCCTTACAACCTGGAATTAAAATTGATTTTTTTTTTGGGGGGGGGGGGTTTGTACCATTTGATTTACACAACATGCCTACCACTTTGAAGATGCAAACTATGTTTTATTGTGAAACAAACAAGAAATAAGACAAAAAAACAGAAAACTTGAGCGTGCATAACTATTCACCCCCCCAAAGTCAATACTTTGTAGAGCCCCCTTTTGCAGCAATTACAGCTGCAAGTTTCTTGGGGTATGTATCTATAAGCTTGGCACATCTAGCCTCTGGGATTTTTGCCCATTCTTCAAGGCAAAACTGCTCCAGCTCCTTCAAGTTGGATGGGTCCCGCTGGTGTACAGCAATCTTTAAGTCATACCACAGATTCTCACTTGGATTGAGGTCTGGGCTTTGACTAGGCCATTCCAAGACATTTAAATGTTTCCCCTTAAACCACTCGAGTGTTGCTTTAGCAGTATGCTTAGGGTCATTGTCCTGCTGGAAGGTGAACCTCCGTCCCAGTCTCAAATCTCTGGAAGACTGAAACAGGTTTCCCTCAAGAATTTCCCTGTATTTAGCGCCATCCATCATTCCTTCAATTCTGACCAGTTTCCCCCCAGTCCCTGCCGATGAAAAACATCCCCACAGTACGATGCTGCCACCACCATGCTTCACTGTGGGGATGGTGTTCACGGGGTGATGAGAGGTGTTGGGTTTGCGCCAGACATAGCGTTTTCCTTGATGGCTAAAAAGCTCAATTTTAGTCTCATCTGACCAGAGTACCTTCTTCCATATGTTTGGGAGTCTCCCACATGCCTTTTGGCGAACACTAAACGTGTTTGCTTATTTTTTTCTTTAGCAATGGCTTTTTTCTGGCCACTCTTCTGTAAAGCCCAGCTCTGTGGAGTGTACGGCTTAAAGTGGTCCTATGGACAGAAACTCCAATCTCCGCTGTGGAGCTTTGCAGCTCCTTCAGGGTTATCTTTGGTCTCCTTGTTGCCTCTCTGATTAATGCCCTCCTTGCCTGGTCCGTGAGTTTTGGTGGGCGGCCCTCTCTTGCCAGGTTTGTTGTGGTGCCATATTCTTTCCATTTTTTTTAATAATGGCTTTAATGGTGCTCTGTGGGATGTTCAAAGTTTTGGATATTTTTTTATAACCCAACCCTGATCTGTACTTCTCCACAACTTTGTCCCTGACCTGTTTGGAGAGCTCCTTGGTCTTCATGGTGCCGCTTGCTTAGTGGTGTTGTAGACTCTGGGGCCTTTCAGAACAGGTGTTCATGATATACTGAGATCATGTGACACTTAGATTGCACACAGGTGGACTTTATTTAACTAATTACGTGACTTCTGAAGGTAATTGGTTGCACCAGATCTTATTTAGAGGCTTAATAGCAAAGGGGGTGAATACATATGCACGCACCACTTTTCTGTTATTTATTTTTTTAGAATTTTTGGAAACAAGTTATTTTTTTCATTTCACTTCACCAATTTGGACTATTTTGTGTATGTCCATTACATGAAATCCAAATAAAGATCAATTTTAATTCCAAGTTGTAAGGCAACAAAATAGGAAAAACGCCAAGGGGGGTCAATACTTTTGCAAGGCACTGTATCTCCGTGGCAACAAGTACTCCCTCCGTGTGTTCATGCCGTGTCCACGTGTCTCCCCAGCTTCACCACGCCAGAGAGCGCCGGTGGTGCGTCCCGCTGCGGGGGGCGGGCTGACTGGGGCAGCCAGGTGGAGGACGATGAGATGAGGAGGGATGTCCACAGAGACATGCAGCGGTAATGAAACCCTGTCTCTCTCTAGCGTGTGTCTCGCATGTGCCGAGCGTGTCTCTAGCATGTTCCTGACTGGTCCTTGTGTTCAGGTACAGGAGGAGGATCCTGGCTGCAGATGCCACTCAGAGAGAGAGGAGGACGTCTTCTGGCTCCTCTGGGAGGTATCTGTCTGTATGTCTGCTTGTCTCTGTCTCTCTGTCTGTCTATCTCTGTCTCTCTGTGTTATTTACTGGTTGTTTACATGTTTGTGTCTCTAAAAACAAACATGAATGTGGACAGAAACGGCTTTTAAAACCTGTCTGTCTGCAGCTGTGACTCCAGAGAGGGAGACAACATGGAGACCGATGAAGCTGTGTTGCTACGACGACAAAAACAGATCAACTATGGCAAGAACACGCTGGCGTACGACCGGTACATCACGGAGGTTCCAAAGTGGGTGAACACAAACGTAGATCCATGTTCACATGTGGAGAGGAACACGGCTTAAACATGTCTTTCTGTTTCCAGACACATGCGTCAGCCAGGTGTTCATCCAAAGACCCCCAATAAGTTCAGGAAGTACAGCCGCCGCTCCTGGGACCAGCAGATCAAACTGTGGAAGGTCAAGCTGCACACCTGGGACCCCCCAGCAGGAACCGGCAAGGACCAGGTGCCATGTCACATGTAAGGAGACTCACCTGTCCTTACCTGTCCTCACCTGTCCTCACCTGTCCACTTTCTGCAGTGTCAGTCAGTGACAGGATGTTCTCGTGTTTCTCATGTTCTTCCAGCGAGCAACTCGACCTCGGTGATGTCATGGACATTGAACTGGACTTTCCAGACTTGACAGATTCCCAGAATGCACCAGTCTGCATCCCCTCACACAGCCTCTCAGTGGAGGTGAGTTCAAGTTACACCTGTAACATACACAGTAACACACATGCCTGTAAACAACTGTAATACATGAACGCCCAGAACAACAGTTTTTAAACATGGTTGCACCAATCACAGCCCTACTGAAAACGCACCAATCACAGCCCTCATTAGAACTCATCTGTGGTGTCTGCCTGGCCGTTTTGAACCCGTCTGTCTTCTGTCTCTCAGGATGAAGACTGTCTGGGGACTCCAGTGAAAGTACAGAAGACGGACAGTACAGTGGAGCCGGACATGGCATAGCTCCTCCCCTGACATCTCCAGGCCACCATGTTCGACAGAAAGCTGCTCCCCCTGCTGGGAGCTGTAGCTGGTCTTTAGTTGCACTCGTTTCCTCGTTGGGACCGTTTCAGATCTCATCTGCTCAGGGAGTCGTCTTTTAAGGCCACATTTTACACACATTCATCTTTTTTAATCACGCTGGGCCCATTTGAAAGGTTCTGGACCGGCTGCTCTGATCAGAGACCTGCAGCAGACCTGGAGGTCCATCACATACAAATGTTCTGTTCTGTGTATTCTAATACAACCACCTGGACTAACAGGGACCTCCATTGTCGGGAACTAAAGCCTTGCTGGGAGATTTGTTTCATCACTTCTGAAGAGTTTCACTTCAGTTATCATTTTTTTTTAATATAAATGTTTCTTATTGCTGTTTCTGTCATGAAGACTTTGAAATAAAAAAAACTTGAATGTCCCAGAGTTTAATGACTGATTTTTGATTTTATACACTTTATTAATCCCCGAGGGGAAATTTCTTCACTACAGCAGGGGGGCTCTCAGGGGGGAGATGCTGCAGCAGGCTGCCACGACCGCGGCACCAGGTAACCTGACCTGAGGTGCATGTTTTTGGATGATGGGAGGAAGCCGGAGAACCCGGAGAGAACCCACGCAAGCACAGGGAGAACATGCAAACTCCGCACAGAAAGGCCCAGGACCGGATTCGAACCCAGAACCTTTTTGCTGTGAGGCGACAGTGCTAACCACTGCACCACCCTGGAGGGAAGCCAGAGGAGTTATCAAGTTCAGAACAACTGACTGTCGCAAGCATCGCTGCTGCGTGCATAACAGTACAGCATTAAGTTGTTAATAATAATAATTTAGCCCAGCAGGTGATGTGTCAATTGAAGCCAGTGAGAGTAAAACAACAAAGGAGTGATTCCTGCAGGATTTGGATGCTCTGTTGAGATGAAGGATAATAATAATAAATAATCCTGTTTTCTGTTGGTGTAAAATCATATTTAACTTGTTCATGTGGTTCTCATAGTTTCCTTCCTAAAACTATTATTTATATATTATGTATTTATATACATTTGTAAAAGAACAAAGGAGGAAACGGAACGGAAGTGTAGTGTGACCAGTTGGCCTGAGGGGGCAGTGCTGTGCACGCAAGCGTTTAAACCACTAAAGGCCAAAGACGCGCGAGAGGAGGAAGAAGAGGACAGTGACTGGTGCTGCTGCTGCAGGACGTTCAACAGATCCGGAATAAAGAACAACGTGTTCGAGGACCATGTTGAGAGTCTGTCTGAGAGGAGCTAACGCCACCGCCCGGGTGAGATCGGCCACACCGAGACACCGCGACACCGAAACACCACGTCCGCCGTGGTAGCATTAGCATGTTGTCATTCAATGACCCGCAGCTGGCTCAAGGTGCCGCAGAGCCTCTGAGTGGGAACACGGCTGTACGTGAAGGCAACACGGCTGTACGTGAAGGCAACACGGCTGTCACCGTTAGCTTCTAGGAACAGATGCTAACAGCAAGCTAACGAGCCGGGCTACTAAGGGTCAGAGGTCACGAAGACATACATACAGACAGAAATATCTGTCGGTCTTTTTTCACTCTTATGTCTGCTGACTTTGTGGTCGCTGCTGTCCAGCTGGGACCTGTTGAAATACCGCCGAGTACAGACATGTCCCTCTGGTGGTGTTTGTCTTTCACTTGTTCTTTGGGAGGCTGTGGTTCAGACAGTAGAGTGGGTTGAACACTAATCAGAAGGTTGGTGGTTCAATCCCCAGCTCCTCCTGTCCACATGCCCAAGTGTCCTTGAGCAAGACACTGAACCCTAAAATGCTCCCGGTGGTGATTAGTCACTTAGTGTGTGAATGGAAAAACATGTTAAAGCGCTTTGAGACCAAAAGGTGATAAAACTATAGAAGTACAGACCATTTACCATTTGTTTTATAAACGGACATTAAAATACAACAACGAGTGCTTATTGGATTATTATTTATAATCCAAACAACCCTTTAGTGCAATATGTTAATTGGCATTTAAGCAACGGTTCCCTGCTGCTATACAGCGAGGGGACGAGAGTGGGGGACGAGAGTTTGGCCGTCTTCAGAGCTGAACGTCGCTCCCGTTGGTGTGATGTCAGATTGTAGGATCAGTAAATCAGACTGAGGGATGTGAAGCGGCTCCAGCACACGTCGGTCCGATTCCTCTTTAGCTCAGAAAACGGATGATGTCATCTCTTCACACTGAACACACTCAACAGTGGGATACGTGTGTAAGACAACAATGTGTGAGGTCACACTGACTGTCTTCGTCCCTCTCTGTCCTCCTGTCCTGTCCTCTGTAGAAGACCTGTGGCAGAACCCCTGTGACCGGTCTGCAGCCGTGCCGCCACTACACAGCAGGAGAGAGCAGGTAACACCCAGGACACAGGTGAGCTGTACCTGCAGAGCCCCTCCCCAACCTGACCGACCCGTGTCCTCCATGTCTTCCCCTGTCCTCCTTGTCCTTCCTAGCAGTGGGGCTGCCAGAGTGGTGGCTGCTGGCCTGCTGACGGTCAGTGGGGGGGTTGGCGGGACGATACTCTACGCCAAATGGGACCCCAAATTCAGAGTCGCTGTGGAGGACAACGTCCCGTACACAGACCGGCTGCTGGGTCTGGTTCTGGGACCCGCTGCTCCGCATGGGGGTCTTCTCATCAACAAACAGGTCAGTGGGATGTGAGAGTGTGTGGGGCCCGGTACTGGGTCTCTGAAAGGGACCGGGTTCTCTGAACGGGACCAGGTTCTCTGAACGGGACTAGGGTCTCTTCATATTTCATATTTATATTGAATGTGTATATTTATATTGAATGTGTATATTTATATTTGATATGAATGTTTATAGTGAATGTGTATATTTATATTGAATGTATATTTATATTGAATGTCTATATTTAATGTTTATATTTACGTTGAATGTGTATATTTATATTCAATGTGTATATTTATATTCAATGTTTTTGAATGCGTTATTCAACTTTAACACTCCTTTCAAATGTCTGCTGTTTAGATGGAGTTGGATCAGCCACCTTCCATGATGGAGAAACAAGTGAAGGCATCCAAAGCCAAGTCAGAGAAGAAAGTGAAGGAGGCTGCAGAGAGTCCAGCCAAAGAGTCTGGTTCTGTCCCAACAAAGCTAGCGCAGAGCATCGAGGGTAAGTCTCTCAGATCTCATGTGCTCGCAGATATTCAGGTCTTTAGTCCCTCATTTCACTGAGGTACTGTGTGGACTGGAGAGCAACAGAGTCAGCAGAGGAGCATCGGTCACATGTCCAGGATCAAATAATAAACTTTATTTGTATAGCACGTCATACAAGAAATGCAGCTCAAAGTCAATCAATCTGCAGGTCTTTGTTTTTGGATGAAGATATCTGCAGGTGGTTGTTACAGCAGGCAGGGACCACCTCAGTCTACCTGTCTGTGGACCACCTCATAGACCACCTCATAGTCCACCTCATAGTCCACCTGTCTGTGGACCACCTTATAGTCCACCTCATAGACCACCTGTCTGTGGACCACCTCATAGACCACCTCATAGTCCACCTGTCTGTGGACCACCTCATAGTCCACCTGTCACTGGACTAGTCCACCTGGATTTATTAATTCAGAGAGCTGTTAGCTGATAACAGTTGCTTCATTTAGCCCAGGTCCATATGGGCTGTTTACTGACGTTTACTTATATTTACTGATGTTTACTTAAAGTTACTTATGTTTACTGACATTTACTAATGTTTACTGACATTTACTAATGTTCACTTATGTTTACTTATTGTTACTGATGTTTACTTATAGTTACTGATGTTTACTTATTGTTACTGATGTTTACTGACGTTTACTAATGTTTACTTATAGTTACTGATGTTTACTTATGTTTACTAATGTGTACTTATAGTTACTGATGTTTACTTATAGTTACTGATGTTTACTTATGTTTACTAATGTTTACTTATAGTTACTGATGTTTACTTATATTTACTTATTGTTACTGATGTTTGCTAATGTTTACTTATAGTTACTGATGTTTACTTAGTTACTGATGTTTACTTGTAGTTACTTATGTTTACTGACATTTACTTATGTTTACTGATGTTTACTTATAGTTACTGATGTTTACTTAGTTACTGATGTTTACTAATGTTTACTTATAGTTACTGATGTTTACTTATATTTACTGATGTTTACTTATTTACTGACGTTTACTGGCATTTACTGACATTTACTGACGTTTACTGATGTTTACTTATTTGCTGATGTTTACTTACATTTACTGATGTTTACTTGCATTTACTGATGTTTACTTATATTTACTGATGTTTACTTATGTTTATTGATGTTTACTGATGTTTACTTATATTTACTGATGTTTACTTATATTTACCGATGTTTACTTATATTTATTGACGTTTACTGATGTTTACTTATATTTACTGATGTTTACTTATATTTACCGATGTTTACTTATATTTATTGACGTTTACAGATGTTTACTTATATTTATTGATGTTTATTTATATTTATTGATGTTTACTTATTTGCTGATGTTTACTTACATTTACTGATGTTTACTTATATTTACTGATGTTTACTTATATCTATTGACGTTTACTTATATTTACTGAAGTTTACTGATGTTTACAGGTCCTGCACTGCATTGTTATTGTACAAGTGATTGTTGTTGAGTTGAAGTGTTTGAAAGTGTACTATGTTGTTTTTGTGCAGCCACAGAAATGTGTGAGGGTAAGCTGTCCTCTGTGTGTGTCTGTAGATTGCTGGAACTGTTAAGGGCAACACACGCTTGCGACGTCACAGAGCAATAGTATTAATTATTCATTTTGTTATTCATTAACCCATGCTTACATGTTCTGTTTGACTCCTGTTTAAATTTATGTATTGATGAAGTCATGTACTTACAACTTGTTTTGATATGATTACTTATAATCCACATTTTAATGTCAATGAATGAACAATTTTGTAATTTGGTTCATTTATTTTTGGAATCAGAACAGTTTTGACACAAGTCATGTGCTGCAGATGTATGTTGCCCTTTAGTTCTTTCATTTATTAGCTCATGCTGGATTACAGGAGATTAATTGACAGCTATGGTAAATTGGGAAATTATTTTTTAAACTAAATGTTTGACGACACTTCTGAAATCAAAGCATTTTTCTGGCATTTAGTTTGTGATTAATCAAGAAAATAAACAGCAGGCCCACTGATAGTGGACACCCTCGTTGAGGTAGTCCTGTTAGACTTCCTTAGCTTTGGAGTGTAGTGTGTAGCGTACAGCGTGGTCGTTACAGCTCCTATTACACTGTACTGTTATCCTGAACATTCAGCTCAGCTGACGTGCAGGAAGTAGCTCGCATTTATTCGGTAGTAGGAGCAGTAGATGGACAGCCTTGGACCATCAGATAAATCATGTGTCTGTCTTTTCATGTGTGTCAGTGTGGCCAGGACAGTTGTTCAAATTCAGCTCAGCAATAGTTGGAGTTAACATTATCATTACTCTGAAGAGTGTCAGTGTTTACAATGATCTGATGGTGCAGAACACTCAGTACTTGGCTCCTTTAAATGGGATTAGATAGAAGGTCTGTGCATGTGCTGACACTCATAGAACCACACCAACTGTCTGTGCTCTGTGTGCGTGTCTCTTCCAGAGGCTTCAGCTGAGGCAACTCACATCATCTCAGCCATCAGTGAGGTCCCATCAGTCCCTGCTCCATGTGACACCGAGGCAGCAGTCGTCAAAGGTAACATTCTCCAGCTACACCTCTGTACTGACATCACACATGCATACATAAAGAATTTCCCCTTGGGGATTAATAAAGAACCAACCAACCAACCGAAAAAGTGTTTGCCCCCTTCCTGATTTCTTATTTGTTTGCATGTTTGTCACTTAAATGTTTCAGATCATCAAACAAATTTAAATATTAGTCAAAGATAACACAAGTAAACACAAAATGCAGTTTTTAAATGAAGGTTTTTATTATTAAGGGAGAAAAACAATCCAAACCCACATGGCCCTGTGTGAAAAAGTGTTTGCCCCCCAAACCTAATAACTGGTTGGACCACCCTCAGCAGCAACAACTGCAATCAAGCGTTTGCGATAACTTGCGATGAGTCTTTTCCAGCTGTGGAGGAATGTTGGCCGACTCATCTTTACAGAGTTGTTGTAATTCAGCCACATTGGAGGGTTTTCCAGCACCAACCTCCTTTTTAAGGTCATGCCTCAGCATCTCAATAGGATTCAGGTCAGGACTTTGACGAGGCCACTCCAAAGTCTTCATTTTGTTTTTCTTCATCCATTCAGAGGTGGACTTGCTGGTGTGTTTTAGATCATCGTCCTGCTGCAGAACCCAAGTTGACTTCAGCTTGAGGTCACGAACAGACGGCCGGACGTTCTCCTTCAGGATGTTTTGGTAGACGGTAGAATTCATGGTTCCATTTATCACAGCAAGTCTTCCAGGTCCTGAAGCAGTAAAACAGCCCCAGACCATCACACTACCACCACCATATTTTACTGTTGGTATGAGGTTCTTCTTCTGAAATGCGGTGTTACTTTTACGCCAGATGTAACGGGACACACACCTTCCAAAAAGTTCAACTTTTGTCTCGTCAGTCCACAGAGTATTTTCCCAAAAGTCTCGGAGATCATCAAGATGTTTTCTGGCAAAAATGAGACGAGCCTTAATGTTCTTTTTGCTCAGCGATGGTTTTGGTCTTGGAACTCTGCCATGCAGCCATTTCTGCCGAGTCTCTTTCTTCTGGTGGAGTCATGAACACTGACCTGAACTGAGGCAAGTGAGGCCTGCAGTTCTTTGGATGTTGTCGTGGGGTCTTTTGTGACCTCTCGGATGAGTCGTCTCTGCTCTCTCGGGGTAATTTTGGTCGGCCGGCCGCTCCTGGGAAGGTTCACCGCTGTTCCATGTTTTCTCCATTTGTGGATAATGGTTCTCACTGTGGTTCTCTGGAGTCCCAAAGCTTTAGAAATGGCTTTAGAACCTTTTCCAGACTGATAGATCTCAATTACTTTCTTTCTCATTTGTTCCTGAATTTCTTTGGATCTCGGCATGATGTCTATCTTCTGAGGATCTTTTGGTCTCCTTCACTTTGTCAGGCAGGTCCTATTGAAGTGATTTCTTGATTGAGAACAGGTGTGTCAGTAATCAGGCCTGGGTGTGGCTCGAGAAATTGAACTCAGGTGTGATAAACCACAGTTAAGTTATGTTTTAACAGGAGGGGGCAAACGCTTTTTCACACAGGGCCATGTGGGTTTGGATTGTTTTTCTCCCTTAATAATAAAAACCTTCATTTAAAAACTGCATTTTGTGTTTACTTGTGTTATCTTTGACTAATATTTAAATTTGTTTGATGATCTGAAACATTTAAGTGACAAACATGCAAAACAATTGGAAATCAGGAAGGAGGCAAACACTTTTTCACACCACTGTATATGTATACACATACACACACACATATATATATATATATATATATATGTGTGTGTATGTATATATATGTATGTGTGTGTATGTATATATATATACATGTATATATGTGTGTATATATATATATATGTATATATGTATGTATATATATATACATATATTTGTGTGTGTGTATATATATATATATATATATATAAATAAATATATGTGTATGTATGTATGTATGTGCGTGTGTGCTGCAGTGGAGTGCAGTGACCACCAGGAGGTGTTGGTGTCAGCAGCCGTTAATCCAGAATCAGAGTCGCCTGCTGCAGTAGAACCACTGAAGGAGCGTCCGGTGGAGGAAGTGTCAGCCAGACTGGCCCAACAGGACCAGGAGGAGCAGGACGCTGTCACATGTAGGCTGCTGACCTCACACACTACACACTACACACTATACACTACACACTCTATACACCCTATACACTCCATACACACTCTATACACACTATACACCCTATATACACTCTATACACACTCTATACACTATACACACAGTATACACACTACACTCTATACACACTAAATACACGATACACACTATATACACTCTATATACACACTATACACACAGTATACACACTATATACACTTTATACACAGTATACACACACTATACACTCTATACACACACTATACACTGTACACACACTATACACATGAAACACTATACACTCGAGACACACTATATACACTCTATACACACAGTATACACACTTACATGTGGGTCATTCTATCCAAAGGTATTGGACTATAAATATTTGGTACTGGTTAATTTATTTAAGAGTGGTGTGATGTATAAGTCCAACGTGTGTGTACACATGAATATGATCCTCATTATTCTGTCAGGTAAAGCCTCCTCATCTCCAGGCCTCATGCAGCTCATATCCAATCAGAGACATCTCCTTCCTTGATTGGACACATAATGGAAACCAATGGCCAGTGACATTGTTTGAAACATGTAAAATCAGGATGTGTTACGTCAAAGGACAAGCGTCCCTCTGCATCAGCTATGATGGGTCGTCCTGCTGTCCTCTGTCTCACTTCTCCTGTGTGTTTGCAGCTGTCTCCGCCCGTCTTGAAGACTCTCTGGCGAGCTCAGCCAAAGCAACGCTGCAGGCCATCGGCGCTCAGGAGGCGGCGCTGCAGGCCATCTCACAGCACACACACACACTGAAAGAGGCCATGGAAGCAGAGGTACTCACACACTGCCACCAGGAGGCGCTGTGTTCACACTAATGTTGGACATGTTGCCTTTATTGGTATGTTGTAGTTTGACATGTATGATGCGTGTTGGGCCACATTCACCCGTCCGTCCGCTCCAGGTTCCTCCTGAGGAGAAGTCCGTCCAGTGGAAGGAGCTAGAAGCTGCTCTGACGCACAGAACCGGTGCTGTGGATGATGCAACAGCTGCTCTGCTGAAAGCCAAGTAACACACACACACACACACACACACACACACACACACACACACACACACACACACACACACACACACACACACACACACACACACACACACACACACTTACACACACCCACACTTATACACACACCCACACTTACACACACACACACCCACACACACTTATACGCACACACACACTTATACATACACACACAAACACACCTACACACACTTATACACACACACTTATACACACACACACACACACACACAAACACACCTACACACACACCTATACACGCGTCTCCTCCGTGTGTCCTCCATATGTCCTCCATGTCTCTTCCATATGTCCTCCATGCCTCCTCCATGTGTCCTCCATATGTCCTCCATGTCTCTTCCATATGTCCTCCATGTCTCCTCCATGTCTCCTCCTTGTGTCTCGCTGCAGTGAAGCCTTGGACAGCCTCCAGTCGTTGATTGACAGCTCCAAAGGGCTGAAGATGGTGGGCGTCCGCCCGCTGGTGTTGGCAGCAGAAGAAAACCTCCATAAGATGGTGGTAGACTTGGACAAAGTGGTCACCAAGGTGAGGCCGTGGTTTCCTCGGTTATGTAAGACCACATATAATCATTTTAAAAACATACATGGCTGTACAGGAAATTTGAAGTTGCAACCAGCAGCTGGCTAACTTAGCTTAGCATAAAGACTGGAAACAGGGAAACTGCTTGCCTGGCTGGTTCAACAGTAACATGTGAGGAGCGGGTTCCAACTGAAACCTGATATGTAGGATTCACATGACCAGGTCACCTGATTAGGACATCATGTGTTACACTGCCCCCGCTGGACTGTAGCGGTACTGTGTGTTTGCCTGGTTCCTCTAGGTCCGTTGTGACTTTACGGTCCGTTCTCTGGTTCTGTGCCGTCTGCAGGTGCAATCTGCCGAGTCCGAAGCGAAGATCGTGTCCCAGTACAGCGAGCTGGTTAATGAAGCCAAGCATCAGTTCCAGAAGGAGGTCAGCAGCCTGACTCCGGACATCCAGGCCAACTGGAAGGGCCTCAGTAAGAACTCTCATTCTCTCATGGTCCACCTATGACAGCTGCTGGAAACTCTACAGGAACATGCAGCGTTATAATAATAATGATTATCATTGTAATAATGTTATTATTATTGATATTATATGGATGATAATAATAATTATTGTCTTTATTATTCTAATAATATTGATTATTATTATTATAATAATATGGATATAATAATGATTGTTATTATTACCATTATTATTATTATTATTATTACTATAATAAGGACAATGATAATAATTATTATAATATATGGACGATAATAATTATTATAAGGTTGATGATAATAATGACGATAATTATAATAATGATGATGATAATAATATTATTAGAATAATAAGGACAAACATAATCATCATTATTATATTAATAAGGCTGATAATAACAATAAGGACGATAATAACAATGATCATAAGGACAACCATAATTATAATTATAAGGAAGATAATAATAGTACGGACAATAATAGTAATAAGAACGATAATAATGATGATAATAAGGTTGATAATGATAATTATGATAATTATTATGACGATAATAATAATAATGATGATAATAATTATTAAAATAAGGACAATAATTATTATTACTGTAATAATAAGGATGATAATAATAATAATAATAATTGTTATTATTATAAGGAAGATAATAATAATAGTAAGGATAATAATAATAACAACGATAATATTATTTATTATTACTATAGTGATAAGGACAATAATCATTATTATAATAAGGACGATAATAATAGCAAGGATGATAATGACAATAATAATTGTAATAAAAATTATAATAATTATTATTACTATAAAAAATAAGGACGATAATAATAATAGTAAAGATGATAATAAGGATGATAATAATAATACTTACTATTATTATATGATGATAATAATAGTTAGGACAATAATAACAATATTAATATGGACAATGATAATTATAATAAAGACAATAATTATTTTTACTATAATAGTGACAATAATAATAGTAATAGTAAAAGTAAACAATTAACAATTCAACAATTCCCACATAAGCTAGGAGAACTATAACAATAATAACTATTAAATTCTGCTCAGTGGGTGAAATGGATTATTTGATTAATATAAGACTTTATTCATGTATTAATCCCGCCATGGGGAAACGTAGTGGTTCTAAGTCCATCAAGACTGGTATACGTTCTCACAGTAACTGTGTGTGTGTGTGTGTGTGTGTGAGCTGGTAAACTGTCGGCCGACGACCTGAACGCCCTGATCGCCCACGCACACCGTCGCATCGACCAGCTGAACCGAGAGCTGGCTGAGCAGCGGGTCCGGGAGCAGATCCACATCGATGCAGCTCTGGAGCAGCAGAAGCTGGAGGATCAGAGAGCGCTGGAGAAAGCCGTGAGCACGGCCCTGCAGCACATCAGAGAGGAGGCCCGGCTGGACCAGGAGAAGAAGGTGAGGAAGACGAGGAGCACCCGTCCTCTCCCTCCACCAGCCCTCCTCTAAATGTGTGTCTGTCTCCAGCTGGCCGAGTTGAGAGACGTGATGGAGGCAGAGATGAGGACTCAGCTGCGACGACAGGCGGCCGCTCACACGGACCACGTCCAAGACGTCCTGAAGGTCCAGGACCAGGAGCTGCGAGCCGAGGCCCAGCAGGTCTCACCCACACACACTAACAGCATACCGGTTCATGTTCGGGGCTCTGAGGCTCTTGTGTACAAGGAAGGATGCGGAGGTTCGGCCCGGCCGCGCCGCAGCCTCCTTCTGCCTACTGATGCAGGAAACCGTCACAGCTGGGCTGCTCTCTGTGTTCAGGTGCTGAGCAGTAAGATGCTGGAACAAGAGACTCGCTACCGTCAACTGAGCCAAGAGCAGCTGGACAACTTCACTCTGGACATGAACACCGCCTACGCACGGCTGAAGGGGATGGAGGAGGCCATCGACAGTAAGACACATCACACATCCACCTGTCATGTGATGCTGTGACCAACTGTTTGATCTCTTTAATATCCTTCATGTTGAACTCTTTACAAACTGTTGAACTGTTGAACTGTCATTTGACTATTTCCTGTCTGGCTGCAGGTCATGTGGTGGCGGAGGAGGAGTCCCGGAAGGCTCACCAGCTGTGGCTCTCTGTGGAAGCTCTGAGTTACACCTTAAAGACTGCCAACGCCGACTCGCCCACCGTGCCCCTAGAGGGCGCCGCTCAGGCGGTGAGAGACAGCTGCCACGACAACGACTTTGCCTCGTCTCTGGCGTCGGCTCTTCCCGAAGCGTCGCTGCAGCGCGGCGTGTACAGCGAGGCCTCGCTGCGCGCACGCTTCACCTCTCTGCGATCTCTGGCCCGCCGCGTCGCGCTCGTAGACGAAGCTCACAACTCCTTGTACCAGTACTTCCTGTCCTACCTCCAAGCTGCACTGCTGTTTGAGGACAAACAGGAAGCCCCGCCCACCCAGCTGAGCAGTGAGGATTTGGACCCGTTCAAGCTTCTGTCGTACGCCAGCTACTGCCTGGAGCATGGCGATCTGGAGCTGGCAGCCAAACTGGTGAACCAACTGAGAGGAGAAGCCCGCCGCGTGGTGGAGGACTGGCTGACTGAAGCCAGACTCACACTGGAGACCCAGCAGGTCGTCAGCCTGCTGTCTGCTTATGCTAATGCTGTGGGCTTAGGAACCACCCAGGCGCCGTAACCTAGCAACCCCGGAAGATAGTTGTCTGATATGTTCCTTCAGTTAGCAGCTAGCACCAACAGGAAGTAATTTAAAGTCACAGTCTCACTTCTCTGTGTTTGGTCTTGTTGTCATAGATACGCCCAACATCACCTTATCATGTGTCACGCTGCATGTTGTGAAAGATGTTCAATAAATCCTGAACAACACGCTGGGCTGAACTCGTTTCTTCGTCTGTTCCACTTTTAAAACAGGAAGTGTTCTAACATGAGTCCAGCAGTTCAACAGGAAGTGACCGCCTCTCTGCTGCCCTCCAGTGGTTCTTCTTCTTCATTGCTGAATGTGTGAAACTCTGTAAAAACCATCAGCTGGTGTCGGCTGACCCAGATTCCTTGCAACCATGTTCGGGTTGGATTGGATCAGGTCGGGTCTGGACGGGTCGGATCGGCTCTGATCTGATCGGCTCGGATCGGGTCGAGTCTGATCGGGTTGAGTCCGGTCGGGTTGAATCGGGTTGGGTCGGGTCTGGTTGGATCGGGTCGACTGGACGGTCTGGTTGGGTCTGGTCGGATCCTCTGAGGTCACTGGAACACCGAAACCCGCTGCAGGAGCACTCGTGTGTGTGTGTGTGTGTGTGTGTGTGTGTGTGTGTGTGTGTGTGTATATATATATATATATATATTGATATATATATATTTATATATATATGAGGTTGCGGATGAGGATAATGATGGTGATGATGATGATGGTGAAGATAAAGAAGTTCTCCTTCAGGTCAGCAGTCGGTTCGTTCTCAATTCAATTCAACTTTATTTATATAGCGCCAAATGACAACACAGGTTATTTCATGGCACTTAACACATTAAAGTCTTTACAGCAAGAATTTACAATATTATACAGAGAAACCAACAATTCAACAATTCATCAATTTCCACATAAGCTAGGAGGGAAAAACTCCTCTTTAAGGGAGAAAAACCTCCAACAGAGGGAAGAAAAACTCCCTTTAACAGGAAGAAACCTCCGACAGAACCAGGATCAGAGGTGGAGAACATCTGTTAACAGAACCAGGATCAGAGGTGGGCGGAGCATCTGTTAACAGAACCAGGATCAGAGGTGGGCGGAGCATCTGCCTCGACCGGTTGGGGTGAGAGGAGAGCAGAGAGAGAAAAGGACAGCATAGAGATAGAAGAGAAGAACTGTTGGTGGAGACGACAATCACAGAGCAGAGACATGCAGCTCCATGACGGGACATCTGGAAAAGAAAGAACAGAAACTACACGAGCGAAGGAACTGAATGGAGACAACAGATGATAAGAAGAAACTATGGGAGAGAAAAAGATGGTGAGGTATGAGTCAGTTAAAGAGTAGGAGGAAAGAAAAGAAGCTCAGCATGTAACGAGGTCCCCCAGCAGCCTCGGCCTATAACAGCATAACTAAGGGTTGGTTCAGGTCTACCTGAGCCAGCCCTAACTATAGGCTTTATCAAGAAGGAACGTTTTGAGTCTAATCTTAAAGCTAGAGAGGGTTTCTGCCCCTCCAACACAAACTGGGAGCTGGTTCCACAGGGGAGGAGCCTGAACACTGAAGCTCCGCCTCCCATTCTACTTCTGGAAACTCCAGGAACCACAAGTAGACCAGCGTCGGGTCGTTCTCCTTTTAACTTGAGTGGAAGATTGCTGCCACTCCTCCTCCCCCCCTCCTCCTCCTCCTCCTGAATCTCTAGGAATATGATAATTAATATGACTGGGAGGAGTTGCTTCATTAATCCTACCATATTCTTCCTGTTGCAGCCAGGTCTCTGTGAGACAGAGTAAATCAATCTGATGATCAGTTATCAAGTCATTTACTAACAGAGATTTAGACCAGAGAGATCTCATATTTAATAGTTCACTTTTAATTGTCAGATTTTTTTGATCCATTAATTTGGTAGGATCCATTTTTATTACATTTTTATTGACAGATCTTTTGTTGAGTTTTTTAAATATAGGTGGTCTGGGTACAGACACAACTTCTACAGGATGTTGAAGGTTTTGGGTGAGTAACAGCTCTAAAGAAGCTGCAGAGGAGCTGTAAGACTGCAGCTCTGCGTCCTGGCCTCAACCCTGGATGTCAGGTTTTAGGGCTGTTAAGAGACACGGCCATGTTTCTAGAAAGAAGAGCTGCACCATCCAAAGTAGGATGGATGCTGGCTCTCCGGATCAGACCAGGTTTTCCCCCAGAAAGTATTCCAATTGTCAATGAAGCCCACGTTGTTAGCGGGACCCTGATGATGATGGTACCACCACTGTGCTTCACTTCTACAGTTCAACTTTCCACTTACATGAGACAGGCTATTAATAAGGTTAATAAGTATGAATAAGACCAAACACAAGTGTAAAAATTAAATCATTATTTATTCTCAGTTTGTACTTCACTAAAGAGAATATGACAAACAATAAACTGGATGCAGAGTAATGCAGCATCATGTCTTGGGTAATGAATCTAACACCATAGAATCTATTATCTAACGTGTGGATTGATTTTAGCGACATGTGGCATCAAAGCAGCTGTTTTTAACATTTCACAATACAATCAGCATACAGACATTCTTTGGCAGCTGTGTGGTGTATTATTGTGCAAATAAAAGTGTATCGTATATCTCTCTCTCTGTATGTGTAATAAGTAAAATCAAATATATGTCAGTCACGCTGTTCTGTGACCAAAGTCTGTGATCACAATGAAGAAACACAAACGATGTTGCATTTTATTGGTGAGGAGCGATCCCTGAATTTAAGGAGCCCAATTTTACTGATTGCAATATTACCACCTGTACTGTTTAGCATTTTGAAATTTGTCCACTTCAGTGTTCATTCACAACCATGCGGAGATCACATTACTGCCATTTGGTTGGCACATTTAAACAATTAAAGCAAAAGTTGCTTATTGGTTATTATGGTGAGTTTTTGATCTGCATGAGAACCTCAGACTGCAGTAGTCTTCCACCGGGGGGCGCTGTGTTAGTTGTAGAAGGACATGAGATGACAAACAGTTCTGACCAAACAGTGCAGTCAACTTTTTTCTGTTCGAAGGAGTTTGGATCTTTAAGTTCATATCCGGGGAAGGAAGTGTGTCATGCTCATGGTCGGTGTGACCCGGTTGCCTCTTTTAGTTTTGCCGATTTTGCTGAGGCCAATGTACATGCCAGGGTAGACTGCGGATTCATAGGCATTGTAGTTGTTGGCCAGCAGATTCTCCTTGAACTTGCATTCATCATTGTAGTGGCCCTGAGGAGAGGAGGAGGATAAAGAGAGAAGCACAACCGTCAGTAATAATCATTGTATCTCTGACATCACAATCTCTTTTTTGTGAGGTGAAAATCAGCATTTCTCTTTTATAAAGATCCAACGATGACTGAATAGTATGACAACTGTTGTGTGATTGGTATAATTAGTGCTGTGGAAAAGTTGTTAAGGCCAAAATTTTACCAAAGAAATGTCTTACTTTGCAGTATTCAATTATTCACATACATTTTTTCAATATAAATAAATACTCCATACATACACTCTTGTCCACATATGAAGGTTGATTCATGTTCATAGTTATAAATGTTTGACAACAGTAAATAAATGACCAGATTAATGCTACAGACAGAAGATTGATGTTGACCAGCGGTTCTGCAGCGCCTGCTCTCCAACTCATGGTGGGTTTGGAAAACGCTTTCAGCTAGTTGTTGGCATGGAAACTGGGCACAAGTTAAAACAGCCAGAAATCTGAAAATGGCTCAGTCACACAAAATCCATTTGAGCATGAAATAATTTCCCATGCTTCACTTATAACCGGTGTGGTTTGCAAATTAAACCCCTTTAACGAACTTTAACAAACTATAACGCACTTCAAGAAGTTTTAACAAACTATAATTATAACTAAGGGAGGCTGTAGCTCAGTCGGTAGAGTGGGTTGCACACTAATCAGAAGGTTGGTAGTTCAATCCCCAACTCCTTCTGTCCACATGCCAAAGTGTCCTGGAGCAAGATACTGAACCCTAAAGTTGCTCCGATGGTGTACCATCGGTGTATTGTAAGTCGCTTTGGATAAAAGTGTCAGCATAATATAATAATGAACTTTAAGAAACTATAATGACTTTAACAAGTTATAACGAACTTTAAGAAACTATAACAAACTATAAGAAACTTTATAAAGTTTTAACAAACTTAAATCTACCATTGCTGTGGTTAGAATGTCCGCCACACACACACACACACACACACACACACACACACACACAACCAGTGTGTTTGCTTCCTGTGTGAAACATGTCAGTGTAGGATTGTGGGGAGGAGGAGGAGGAGGAGCGGAGTAGTGTGAGTGAATCTAGGAGGTTAAAGATTACATTACATTATTACATTTCATTTATCTGACTCTTTTATCCAAAGACTTACAATAAGTTCATTTCAACATGAGGGTTCAAACCAGAACAACAAGAATCAAGAAAATACAATTTCTTCCAGAAAGCCAAACTACAAAGTTCTATCAGTAAGTTCTATTTTAAGATACTAAAGTTCTACTGTTCAAGGTAAAGGAGGAAGAGGTGTGTTTTTAGTTTGTGGTGGAAGATGTTCAGAGTTTCTGCTGTCCTAATGTCGTTGGGGAACTCATTCCACCATTTAGGAGCCAGGACAGAAAACAGTCGTGATTTTGTAGAGTGTTTAGCTCAGTGAGAAGCAACAAGCTGATTGGTGGAAGCAGAGCGGAGGGAGGGGCTGGGATGTAGGGTTGGACCAGGAGATGTAGAGGAGGAGGAGGAGGAGCGAAGTAGTGTGAGTGAATCTCAGGGCGGCACGGTGGTGCAGTGGTTAGCACTGTCGCCTCACAGCAAAAAGGTTCTGGGTTCGAATCCAGTCCTGGGCCTTTCTGTGTGGAGTTTGCATGTTCTCCCTGTGCTTGCGTGGGTTCTCTCCGGGTTCTCCGGCTTCCTCCCATCATCCAAAAACATGCACGTCAGGTAATCCCCTCGGGGGATTAATAAAGTGTATAAAATCAAATCAAAAAAAAAAAATCAAATGACAGGTCATCATTGTAAATGAGAATTGGTTCTCAATTGATTCTACCTGGTTAAATAAAGGTCATATATAATCTAGGACAGGCCTGGCCAACCCGCGGCTCCCGAGCCGCATGCGGCTCTTTGCCTGGTTTCATGCAGCTCTTTTTGAGACTACAGACTCAGCATCCCGGTGCATTTTTGGCAGTTACTGGAGACTTTAACCACACCAGTCTGGATAAAGTACTGCCAACTTTGCACCAGTATGTTAACTGCCCCACAAGGAACAATAAAACTCTGGACTTACTGTATGCTAATGCCATGGATGCATACAGTACTACTGCCCTTCCTCCCCTTGGTAGATCAGACCACAACCTGGTCCTGCTGACTCCCAGGTATGTCCCCCTGGTGCAGAGGCAGCCTGTGACCACCAGGACTGTGAGGAGGTGGACACAGGAGGCCAAAGATGCCCTGCAGGACTGCTTTGGGTCCACGGACTGGAATGTGCTGTGTGGACCACATGGGGAGGACATCAACAGCAGGACGGACTGTATCACAGAATACATCAAATTCTGTGAACACACCACCGTACCATCCTGGACTGTAAAATGCTTCCCCAACAACAAGCCGTGGATCACCAGTGACCTGAAAGTTCTTCTTAATAAGAAGAAAGCAGCCTTCAGGTCTGGGGACAGGGAGGAGCTCAGGAGAGTGCAGCGCCACCTGAAGGAGAAGATGAGGGAGTGCAAGGACTCCTACAGGAGGAATCTGGAGGCCAAACTCCAGCAGAACAACGTGAGGGAGGTGTGGACCGGTATGAAGGAGATTACTGGGTTCAAGGGGCGAGAGAGACAACCAGGGGGAACCTGGAGAGGAACAACCAGGGGGAACCTGGAGAGAAACAACCGGGGGGAACCTGGAGAGGAACAACCAGGGGGCTCCCTGGAGAGGTCAAATGAACTAAACTGTTTCTTCAACAGGTTTAGTTCACCACTCTCATCTGTCTCCTCCACACCTCACACCTCCAAAACACCTCTGCTGCCTCCCCCCCCCCTCTGGTGAACTGCATAGAGCCCTCAATCTCAAAGGGCTCTTCCTCCATCGACACCTCGACCCCCCCCCCCCACACCCCTCACCCCCCTCTCTGTGACGACTGGCCAGGTTAGGAGACAGCTGGAGAGAATCCACCAGCGCAAGGCTGCAGGACCTGACGGCATCAGCCCCGGGGTCCTGAAGACCTGCGCCGCCCAGCTGGCTGAGGTCCTACAACACCTCTTCAACCTGAGCCTGAAGCAGGAGGAGGTCCCGGTGCTGTGGAAGACGTCCTGTCTGGTTCCTGTCCCCAAGAAGAAGACTCCATCTGGCCTCAACGACTACCGACCGGTTGCCCTCACATCTCATGTGGCTGGTCTTCGCCCACCTCAGGCCGCTGGTGAAATCTTCTCTGGACCCTCTGCAATTTGCGTACCAGCCTCGTGTGGGAGTGGACGACGCCATCATCTACCTGCTGCAACGAGCTCAGTCTCACCTGGATGGAACCGGTGACTCTGTGAGAATCACTTTCTTTGATTTCTCCAGTGCATTCAACACCATCCAACCACTGCTGCTGAGTGAGAAGCTGCGGGTGGTGGGGGTGGATGCGCCCACCGTCTCCTGGATCACTGACTACCTGACAGGCAGACCACAGTTTGTCCGTCTGGGCAGTGTGCTGTCTGATACGGTGGTCAGTGGTAATGGAGCTCCTCAGGGAACTGTTCTGTCTCCTTCCTGTTCACCTTATACACCACTGACTTCCAGTACAACTCAGAGTCCTGCCATCTGCAGAAGTTCTCTGATGACTCTGCCGTGGTGGGATGTATAAGGGATGGACGGGAGGAGGAGTACAGGGCAGTAGTGGAGGACTTTGTGGAGTGGGCGGGAAGGAATCACCTGCTCCTGAACGTGGCCAAGACCAGAGAGATGGTGGTCGACTTCAGGAGGAAGGCGACGGCTCCACAACCGCTGAGAGTTCTGGGAGAGGAGGTGGACATGGTGGAGGAGTACAAGTACCTGGATGTGTCCATCGACAACAGACTGAAATGGAAGACCAACATCAACGCTGTCTACAAGAAGGTGATGAGTCGACTCTTTTTTCTGAGAAAACTTCGATCCTTCAATGTGTGCAGCATGATGCTGGAGATGTTCTACCAGTCTGTTGTGGCCAGTGCTTTGTACTTCGCTGGGGTCTGCTGGGGGAGCAGCATTGGAGCCGGTGACACCAACAAACTTAACAAGCTGGTTAAGAAGGCCGGCTCCATCATCGGCTACAAACTAGATAGTCTGGAAAAGGTGGTGGAGAGGAGGACGCTGAACAAACTATTGTCCATCTTGGATAATCCTGTCCACCCTCTCCACCACCTGCTGCAGGGACAGCGGAGCACTTTCTCTAAAAGGTTCCTCCAGCTCCGCTGTCACAAGGACAGATACAGGAGATCATTCCTGCCCACTGCCATGAGACTTTACAATAACTCACCTCTGGCAAAATCCATCACAGTACAATAACATTGTTGACTGTGTTTCTTGGTTGATTGTATATTATATGTATATATATATACGTTGACTGTGTTTATTGGTTTGTTGTATATAATATATATAGATATTTAATGTACTGTATATATACTGTATGTACTGTGCATTTTATATTTATATTTTTTATTTTATTGTTTTTCTATTATATTATTCTATTCTATTATTATTTTATTCTATTGTTTCTATTATTGCTCCTGTATGTATGCTGCTGTGGTGAAAAAATTTCCCCTCGGGGATTAATAAAGTATATACCTACCTACCTACCTACCTTTTACGTTCATATCAACATTTGTGTTTGTGGTTTTTTTTTGTGCGTGTTCGCTTCGCTTGAGTTCAATATGGTATTTTCGTCAAACGTGCATGCCATGAGGTGAAATTCCGCAAAGCAGGAAGGGCAAACCCATTTGAGTAAACAATTAGTGTCAATTTCGCTCTCAAAATGGAAGGGAAAAAATGCACAGCTAAACGAAAATATGAAGATGAACACAGGACGTTTTTAACAGAGTGGGAAAGTTTATATTTTTTTGTTGAACGTAATGGCAAGCCATTCTGCCTGATATGTCAGACGTCATTAGCGCATTTCAAAGCTTCAAATCTTCAGCGCCACTTCAGCTCACTCCATGCTAACATCGATAAGGAATTTCCAAAAGGGACTGAATTTCGCAAGCACAAGTTGGACACTTTGAAAAGTCAGGCAGAAAAGCAGGTACAGTTTTTCCAAAAAATTACGAAGCACTCACAGACTGTCACGCTTGCATCGTATCAACTGGCTTGGAGCATTGCACGGGCTAAAAAGCCATTTAATGAAGGGGAGTTCGTTAAAAAATGCCTCAGTGACGTTGTTGAAATCTTGTCTCCTGAAAACGACAAACTAAAACGAATGGTATCAGACGTCCAACTGTCCCGCCACACTGTTGAACACTGAATATCGGACATTAACACGGCTATTGAATCACAGTTGCACTCTGACCTTCAAGCATGTGAGTATTTTAGTGTCGCATTGGATGAGAGTTGTGACGTACAAGACGAGCCTCAGCTGGCAATATTTGCAGTCTGTGTCAAAAGATTGTGATCAAAGAAGAACTCCTTGATGTTGTGCCATTAAAAGACAGAACCCGTGGCATAGATGTGAAAGAAACAATGATGGCTGCATTTGCGAAAGCAAATCTGCCCATACCGAAGCTAACTGCAATAGCCACGGATGGAGCGCCAGCCATGATCGGATCTGTGAACGGACTTGTGGGGCTGTGCAAAGCTGACCAAACATTTCCCGAGTTTTGGAATTTCCACTGCATCATCCACAGGGAGCAACTCGTGTCTAAATCATTGCACCTGCCGCTGCACTGCACTGTGAGGTGGCTGTCCAAAGGCAAGGTGCTCGCTCGCTTCTTTGAGCTTTTGGATGCCGTGAAACTGTTCATGGAAGAGAAGGACAAGGACTATCCCGAGCTCTCGGACGTCGAGTGGATTATGGATCTGGCCTTTTTGGTCGACATGCTGTGTCACTTGGACAGACTGAACCTGACCCTGCAAGGTAAGTTAAAAATGCTGCCTGACCTGCTGCAAAGTGTGTTTGCGTTTGTCAACAAACTGAAGCTGTTCAAGGCGCATATTCAAAAGGGAGATTTAACGCATTTTCCCACTCTGCTAAAAGCCAACGGGCAAGTCACCAGCGCCGCCCTGAATAAGCAAAGAGCCAGATATGCAACACTGGTTGAAAACCTGCACGAAAGCTTTGTCATCCGGTTCCGTGATCTACAACTGAAAAGGCCACAGATTACGTTCCTCGTCGACCCATTTAATGCGGAGACGGACTGTTTGAAAGCCCCGCTAGTTACAGATGAGGCTGCGGCTGAATTGGAGATGATCGATCTTTGTGAGGAGGACCAACTGAAACCTGCTTTAAGGGAAGGGACCATTGAGTTCTGGAAAAGTGTGCCAATGGAAAAATACCCCAATGTCAAACGGGCTGCGCTTAAGATACTGTCAATGTTTGGGTCAACATACGTCTGCGAGTCTGTGTTTTCTACCCTGAAACACGTGAAATCAAAGCATCGATCTGTTCTGACTGACACCCGTGTGAAAGAATTGCTTCGAGTGGCAACAACAGAATACAAGCCAGATTTGAAGAGGATTGTTCAAGGCAAGGAATGCCAGAAGTCGCACTAAGCAACATGCATAGTAAGTGAAAAACGCTATTGTAAATTATTATGTTTTTGTTTGTGGACTTTGTTGAACTGAGAGTTTGTGTGTGTGAGACAGTGCACACAATGTTCATTGTTGAAAATGACTGGCCTGTGGTCTTAGTACTGTAGGAGTCCATTTCTGTCATTATCATGTTGGTGTGTGACATGATAATGTCACACAATAAATTTGGCTGAGCAGAGGTGTGTGTGTGTGTGTGAGGAAGGGATGGGGTGATGTTCATGTGTGCCCATGTGTATGATGTGGCTCTTTGCGGTAACACAGTAAAAAATGTGGCTCTTAGTCTCTGACTGGTTGGCCACCCCTGATCTAGGAGGTTAAAGACCAGTTGAGCTGCTGCGTTCTGGATGAGCTGCAGAGGTCAGATGGTACTAACAGGTAGACCTGCCAGGAGGGAGTTACAGTAGTCTAGATGTGAGATGACCAGAGCCTGGACCAGAACCTGCACCTCTTTCTGAGTGAGAAGAGGACGTATTCTCCTGATGTTGTGCAGCATATATCTACAGGAATGTGTTGTTGGCAGTAAGAGAGAGTTGACTGTGGAGTGTCTCCGAGGTTCTTATCAGTCAGGGTCGGGATAACAGAGTTGTTGAAGGTAGTAGTCAGGTCGAGGGTGGGAGAGTCTTTCTCTGGAAGGAAGAGCAGGTCGGTCTTGTCGAGGTTAACATTCAGGCCAATGACAGGTTGATGTGAAGATATGCTACAGTACTAAGAGGAGTGCAGTTTAACTGAAGACCAACATGTGCTCCGACTTCATCCGGTCTTACCGAGCCGTAGAGTTTCCCTTTGTCACTCATGGCGACGAAGAGGCCGCTCTTCACCCCAAACAGAGTCACCACTCCTCTCTCCACAGGAGAGATCTCTAGCAGGCCTGAGATGAAACATGAAATGATCAGATCAATGATCCTCAGTATTTAGTTAGATATACAAACACATCTTTGTTGGACTCTAAAGCAGATTGAAGTTTCTCAGAGTGAACAGTGACATCCTCCTTTCTTATCAATTAGTTAGAGACAAAACGTCCTTCCACGTCCGTCAGATTCAAGACTCCTAAACTACCGTGTGGAACCCAGAGACCTCCGCCATGCTGAGCTATGTCAACCCCCCACACTGCTGTCTATAATAATAATAATAATAATAATAATAATAATAACAATATGCAGATATACCTGCTTTTAACCGTGTGTGTGCGCATGATAACAGTGTTCTATTCAGCAGCTGCAGGATGCCAGCTGTCTTTCATTGTGACCGGACGGACTCGACCCGACAGCACCGACTAAAAGGAGAACGACCCGACGCTGGTGTACTTGTGGTTCCTGGAGTTTCCAGAAGTAGAATGGGAGGCGGAGCTTCAGTTTTCAGGCTCCTCCCCTGTGGAACCAGCTCCCAGTTTGTGTTGGAGGGGCAGAAACCCTCTCTAGCTTTAAGATTAGACTCAAAACGTTCCTTCTTGATAAAGCCTATAGTTAGGGCTGGCTCAGGTAGACCTGAACCAACCCTTAGTTATGCTGTTATAGGCCGAGGCTGCTGGGGGACCTCGTTACATGCTGAGCTTCTTTTCTTTCCTCCTACTCTTTAACTGACTCATACCTCACCATCTTCTTCTCTCCCATAGTTTCTTCTTATTATCTGTTGTCTCCATTCAGTTCCTTCACTCGTGTAGTTTCTGTTCTTTCTTTTCCAGATGTCCCGTCATGGAGCTGCATGTCTCTGCTCTGCGCTTGTCGTCTCCACCAACAGTTCTTCTCTTCTATCTCTATGCTGTCCTTTTCTCTCTCTGCTCTCCTCTCACCCCAACCGGTCGAGGCAGATGGCCGCCCACCTCTGATCCTGGTTCTGTTAACAGATGCTCCGCCCACCTCTGATCCTGGTTCTGTCGGAGGTTTCTTCCTGTTAAAGGGAGTTTTTCCTTCCTTCTGTTGGAGGTTTTTCTCCCTTAAAGAGGAGTTTTTTCCTCCTAGCTTATGTGGAAATTGTTGAATTGTTAAAACGAACCAACTGCTGACCAGGAGGAGGCGCGCTCACTGTCGCTACAACAATCGCTACTCTTCATCTTCAACACAATTAAATAAGCAAAACTTTGAGGAGGCGGCTAGTAAGTGTAGTTGGTTCCTCTCTCTGCAGCTGCATGTTTCTGATCTGTAGTTACTGGACCTGCTCACTGTTTGTTTGTTTGTTTGTCATCTCTGCTTTTCTTTTCTCTCTCAGCTCTCCTCTCACTTCAGCAGGTTGAGGCCGATGACGTCACCTCTGAGTCTGGTGCTGTCGGAGGTAAAGGTGCACAGAGATGTCATCATCTGTATCTGGACTTGGATAGAATGCAGAAAGTGGGCGTGGTCTGTTCCAGAAGTGGGCGGAGTTTTATCCTTAACCCTATCCTTATGAAACGTAATCATCTTTATCTCTCATTAGGAAAATCTGTTTTGGCAGCAGCGTTGTATATTCATACAATAACCTACACTAAGTCGTCACCATGGAGAACTGATTTTGGTGGTGTCAGTCAGACAGAGGGAGGCAGCCCCTTGTGGTGGTGCTTATTATTACAGTACAGCCACATTCCTGAACCCTGCTGTGATACAATGCTGATGTTGATATTAGACAGTACAAGTGATGCATTGTGGGTCTGACTTCCCTAAAAGTCAGTTTGTTGTTGAAGTTCCAGAAAAGATCGGAGCTGTTTCTGAAATACGTCCAGTCCACTGATGGACATGTTGTTCTTACCAGTGTGACTAGACTAGTGTGTTGTTCTGTTTCATGTCATCAGACTTTAAATTCATTTTACAGTTAGTTTCATTTTATTTACTCACAGGAGCAATCAAATACTGCTAAAGTTATTATGCTCCAGTCTCAACAGGAATCATCCTCATGGCTCTAGTTGAAACCACTTATTCAGAATAGGGTTGTCTGGTTCTGGAGAACGTACTACAGTAACTGCTGTACATGCATCAGGGAATGGCAGAGTTACTTACTGTATCTGTTCTCGTTGTGAACCCCTGTGATCTTCCCGTTTGGTAAGACCTGAATGTGGAAGCCGATGCCCACGTTACAGTAAAGCCTTCGTAGTCTTTTTATCCCCAGCAGGTATTCTCCGTCTCTCGCTGTGACTTCCCTCTTGTCCCAGGAGCTGCTGCTGCTCCCAACCAACGATCCGCCACCCTGAACGCTCGCTCTCATACTGCTGATGACCAAAGGAGGAGCGAAGGAGCTGCACAGGAGGGTCCCCAACAGGAGCAAAGGGAGCCTGGACCTTGACGATGACATCATCAGCTCGCCTATCCAAGGAATCATGGAGGTAAAGCACTTCTGTGTATTTTAAACCCCAACGTTACCCGAGTATTGACAAAAATGGTCCTCAAATTTCTCCAGCTTCAGTCTCTCAGATAAAAGAGGAAAAAGTTTCAGTGTGCATATTCAAACATCTTTGAACACCTTGGCTGTGTTTTGTCCAGCGTTCTGTAGTTGTGCTTCGTCCTCAGGTAGATCCAACAGACTTATATGTCCCATATTACATCACACACCACCTGCTGTCTTGTTTGTCTGAGTCACAGATGCTGTAGAAGCACACAAACTGAGAAATACATAAAACACATAGTGACAGAAAACAAAGAGCAACACGCAAGCACACAAACATTGAGCAGAAATGAGTTGAGATGTGATAGAGATGAGTGTGAGGGCCCCCCCCCTGCCATCTTCTGTATCACCATGGCAACCTAACCTAACCCTATGTAAGTTTGGGCCCCGTTGGAGAGAGAAGTTCAGACAAACCCTGCAGCAGAAACTTAGTCGGAGAGTTCTTCAAACATTCATGTGTGCTTCCTTTTAATTTCATTCATGTAAGAATAAAAAAAAAAAAAAAAAAACTGTTAATGTGGCAGAAGTTTCTAATGTCTCAGAATCTGGAAGGACTTGTCTGTAAGACATGACATTAATAATGTAAGAAAAACAACCTAAAGGGAAGTTAAGACCAGAAAACATCTACTGGGCAGAAAGATGAAGAGGAAGGTGGAGAACTGCACCTGGAAGAATGATCAGGAGGAAACATAGCAGCCAACCATCACATAAAGAAAAACAGAAAGTCTGCAAAGCAACATCTAGATGAGCACAAAGCTTTTGGAAACAACTGCTGTGAATATATGAAGTTCATTTTGACTTCACCACCGGAGCTATAATACGAAAACACCAACTTTGTGTTGGTAGTTTAAAAACCTTCGGAACCGAGAGCCTTGAAGGAAATTCTGCCAATAAAGCTGTTTCAAACACTAAATGTTATTCAGGCAGGATAAAACAAACAAGCCTACACAAGGAAGTGTTGCACTCTTCATATTAAGATCAGGGAACTTTCTTCATGTCCCATTTTCACTCATTCATAACAAGCAGAACCACAGCAGCTGAATGTTAACGTAGAGCTGGAATGAGAAACATTAGATGCTTGTGTAATAATGACCAGCATGCAGTACGGTGTGTAAATAATAGTCCTACTTGAAGGGGTGATGAAATAAATTTCTTTACGTACAGAACGATGGTTTTTAATGCTGGTCAATGTTTTCATTTCATAGCTTCTGTTAAAGGTTGAGCTGAGAAAAAGCAGGAAAAATATGGGACAAAGAAAGCTCTTCACTTTCTGTTCAGATCAATGTTTAGTTATCAGTGAACGATCAACCAATCCTGACCTGTGAACTGATGAGTCATGTGACCACATCCTCCCAGACAGCTGGCAGGAGTTTAACTAAACTGCAGAGATGAACTCACAAATACTTTTTCTAAATAATCCACACTCCACCTTGATGGTTAGTTTAGCTACTCCATGTTTCATCCATTATTAACTGTTCTTTATTTACTGAAATAAAAAAAATAAAAAGTTTTTGTGAAAAAGTTTAGCAATATATACAATAGATCTTTTTTTTTAATAGATATAAATCAAATATTTGAATAACATTAATCTTGTCAGTATGTGATGTTTTCTTACTTTTCACATTTTTGATATTTTCATCTGTTTTATTTTTGTGACTAACATTCCCTGTCTTTTCCGATGTCTTTACTTCCTGTCCTTGTGAGTGAATGGTGCCCCCCCCCCCCCGATCGATTTCACCTGTATAATTGTGTTCCCGCTTTCATCCAGCCTGATAGTTGCTTGTTCCTCTCACTCTCGTGTGGTTTCCTTCAGTCTCTCTAATGTTTTAATCCTCACTTGTCTCCTGATCTGGTTTTGTTGTCCTTTTGTTATCTATGCCTGATTCACCTGTACATTTGTGTACTTTATTTTTGTAGTAAAACTGTGTGCCCTGATTTTCGTGGAGTTTGTGGCTGTACTCTTCATACAAAATCAGCAGCTCCTGACTCCTTCAGGTCCTGGCTTGTGCTGCTGACGTCCTCCCGCTGCATCCTGCCAGTGAAAACGAGCTCCGAAGCAGACTGAGGTGGGATGAACATAATATATAATCCACCCTTAGAGAACGATATACAAACAACATATGAATTCACAATATACTTTTTCCAATTGACTTTATTCTATAACCTAACACCCATGAAGTCATACTGCTATTCTAGTTTTTCTTCTCACTCGACGTACATGACAGAGGAGCATAGAATACGTGTTTCACAATCATAGATCATGTGATTCTACTTTAGTCGTCTGAATGAAATCCCACTGAAGGGTTTGTTTGAAGGATTTTTTTCATTCACATCTGGATGTTGGTGTTTAAATGCTCTGTCAGTTCAGTTAGTATCTTCATGACCTGGGAAGCTCCATTGTAATTATAAACCTGTGTTATTTAGAAAAAGGAAGCATTAAGAAACAAGTGATTTGAATGGGGTGCAGCATGTATCGTTCATATTTTATCTGTAATGCAGTCTACTCTTACTCCTCTGCTGCTGGACAGCATCCAAACAGCTCAAGCATAAAGAGACGCTGCAAACAACACTGTGATTCACAGCAACAAATAGTCTGCACTTAACACAGCAGTGGAAGGTTGATACTATGTGACATGTGGTGCGTCAGCACACGGCACACGTAGGGCTTATTGCAGGGCTATAATAGATCATGTGTGTACACATGTGGAGGACGAGTACCCCCAATGGGGGAAAAGCCCATTGCAGTTGTGACGTGGGTAGCCATTTAGCAACACTTGCTATGACATCAAACTTCCCCCAAGCCGTGTGGGAGAAACTGTGACACTGATAGGACGAGAAAATTCCAATTATCTGGGTTCATAAATTGTCTCATCTTTGTGTTTACCCCTCAAAACACAGCTGCAACTCAGTAGCTCTAATCCCAGCTGGCATTTGGGCCCCGATGGCTCAGTGGTACACAAACAATACTACCCACACAAATAAACCAAATAGCAGCACATATTCACGTTTACTTTCATCAATCTTTAGCTCTATTTAGATTTTCTTTTTTAATGAATGATGTTAAAGAACAATACATGGCACTAACAGATAGAAGTGTGCACAGAAACAGGACAGTCACACAGTGTCGATGGGGAGATTCCACTCATCCCGTCCTCCATCAAATGGAACCAGGCGACAGGCACACAATTTAACACAACATAACACAATGTCTGCAAGATGGCACCGTGCTCGTGGCAGTCTGTTACAGCAGCTTCCCATGTGTGTTTTAGTTTGAAGTCTTTTTCACTTTTTTTTCCCCTCTTCTGAGTTTTTTTTCTTTTACGTTTTGTGAAGTGACGGTCAAGCAATGGACCGTAACTTTTTTTCCACTTTTCTGGTGTTTTTTCTGTTACTTTTTCCCTTCTTTGTAACGGAGAGCCATGCACAGTGGACCGCTGTTGCCCAGAGCAAAGCCAGAAATCCCGGACGGCCTGTGGAGAAGATGTCGGGGTTGCAGAGCTGGTGCCAAGTTGAAAGTGAACAGGAGAAAATTCCAACCATCGGTACCGGCGATCTTAATGGGGAACGTGAGGTCGTTGGCCAATAAGACGGACGAGCTCGGCGCGCTGGTAAAGACCCAGAGAGAGTACCGGGAGTGCAGCATCATGTGTTTCACCGAGACATGGCTGCACTCACATTTCCTGGACCACAGCGCGGCCGTACCCTGCTTCAGGACCGTTCCCTGTTTCAGGACCGTTCCCTGTTTCAGTACCGTTCCCTGCTTCAGGACCGTTCCCTGTTTCAGTACCGTTCCCTGCTTCAGGACCGTTCCCTGTTTCAGGACCGTTCCCTGTTTCAGTACCGTTCCCTGTTTCAGGACTGTTCCCTGTTCCAGGCTTCAGGACTGTTCGGGCGGACAGAGACGTTGTGCAGAATGGTAAGAAGAAAGCTGTAGGGATTGCAGTCTATGTGAACGAGAGGTGGTGCAATCCCGTCCATGTGTCTGTGAAGGAATAGGGTTGACAACCATGATTACATATAAGATGATTACACATTTTGTATAACTTGGGGCTATGGAGGTGTGTGTGTGGTGGTGGTGGTGGGGGGTTGTCATGGGTGCCTGACCATGCCTGCAAAGTTTGGTGGCTGTAGGACTTTTTTGGGGGGGTAGCTGCCATAGACCCCCATTGATAGACAGGGGGCGGATTGCGCAATAGCCCAAAATAGTTTCGATAGGAGAACTGATCCCCCCATCCGAACGAACGGATGAAGGGTGAAGCACGGGCCTTCCTCCAGGTGGGTCTCCCAGTCCAAACCCACTCCCCCCTGTTGTGCGTTTCGTGCCCGTAATTTGTCTGTGGCCTGGCCGGGGGACGATTTCTTCCCCTCCGGTGGCTGACAAGGGTCCAATCGTAATGAGCTGTGCTCATGGTGGTTGGGGAGGGAGAAAAGGGGTTTTATTCCAAAGGAATAAAGGGAAGGAAAATAAAATCAGGTAAGTGGG